>NW_010257251.1:28583-54321 GCF_000690775.1 Eurypyga helias
GGAAGTGTAGAGGAAGAGAGAGAAGGAAAATGTATTCTTGTGAGTTAGATCAAAGGGAAGGAGAGTTCTCTGTATTAATTGCACACTGATCAGTCAAAATATGTCACTAATTACAATTAGTATGAGTTGTTGCTCCAAAACTCTACTTAATAACTGTTAATAAATGAGATTTAAAAATCCAGATGTTGAATTTTCCTAATCTTAAACTGCTGTACAATTTATTTTGCACAGTTAGTTGATCTTATGCATTTCAATATTGCCTTCATGTATTTTATTTTTAAATGATTGCATAATAAATTCTGCAACTCTTTGTTACAACATTCATGAAACATTAGCAGGAATTTTCAAATGAAAACTGCAGTCACAGCACTGTCAGGTAGGTCTTTTCATCACTTGGTCAGCTGTTCTGTCTGTTGATTCCTACAACAATAACATACAACCCAGTAAGAAGGAAATTAAATTTCAAATATTGAGTCCCCAGAGAGAATATCTCCTTGTGGCTCCCTTAATCAAAATATACTCCACTTCAGAGAGGAAATTAAATTAAGGTGGCCAACTTCCCTCCCCTCTCTCTCCCCCCATGAATAAATAAGCCAGAACTGCACTGATTTATTGAGGAAAAGAATGATTTTCAGGGAGTAAAAAGTACATTTCAAACAAATGCACAGTGTACCTGTAAAGCAGAGCAGAAGACTATTTCTATTCTTGAACAACTCAACTGTAGTAGAAAGTCTCATGGCAATATTACCAAGGGTGTTATCAATATAGCATGTGTAGGAAGATAAACAGTCTCCTTGACAATGTGCTCCAGGACATAAGCCTGATCAGGCTAACTAACACATATACCAAGAAAGGTATGGATGGCTACAGAATAAAATATGTTTTCTGACACCTGTGGGGCTCAGTGTGTAAAACACAAGGTGCTTTGAATGCCTTTTGCCTTCCAGGGGTAGCTTGGACACTCAGCAGCAGTTGAGGGTGGGTTGTGATAAGTCCCACTCACAGGGAGGTCCCAGCTTGGCTCATTCATAAGAATACAAAGAGGATGAGAATCAGCTGCAATGCAGGCTGTGTACCAGGTAACTGATCCCAAGATAAACTAAAATACCAGGGCTGACTTCTATACGGATGGTATAGATACCTCTAAAAATTTTACCTCAGGTTGATAACCACCAGCTGTGTATTAAGCTCTTGTGGAATTTTTTTCCCTTTCACCATTTCCAAGGAGAAACAGAGGAAAATCTCAAACTCTTGGAGCAATGTTTTCAACTAATTTTATAAGAGAAGATTCAGATAGGAAATTAAGTTCAGAAAACAAAAGGTTTTATTGGCTTAATGCAAAGGCTTATTGGGAGATGTTTAATGTCATTTAGGGGAATGAAGCACCCAACTCCTGACCATTTTCTGTGGGACTTAGTCACTTAGTTGTCATCTGTGCCTCCAGAGTATACCTCTTAAAATTTAATTTAAAATCCAGTTTACAGTTAAAATAGCTCAAATTCAAGGTAGGCTTTTATCCAACCTATTCAAAAAGCTTAGTTTGAAAACCATGGCTCCTTTTGCCCAAGTTCTGTTCAAAACCGTCATTCAAACTAAATTTAGCAGATTTTATTCCCTAGCTTTGGGTCTACATAGGAAAACAAGAAGACCTATGAGTATGAATAGGATTAGAAGAATGAAGGCAGGTTTCCTTTCAAAAATAACCAGCCCATGGGCTGAGAGCTGATCACTGAGAGCCCCGCTTTGTTTGGCTCATTCAATAGAGCCTGAGCTGGAAGAGGGCAATGTGCAAACACTAGACTAGCATATCACAATTAAAACACCACCTAGTGAATCAACAATGAAACATATGTCTCCCTGTCAAAATAAAATAATTTACCAAACATTACCTTTAGATAATGTGTGCTGTACTGTTGGTGACTCATAAAACTGGTGATACAATGACCTATATGGATTTTGCTATTGTTAGATTGCTAGCTCCAGTTTCTTTTAAGTGCCACTCTAACAATGTGTCTGATTAGGGGAATGAAGACTTATCAAAATATGGTTATAAAAGGACTACATTTTGCATGTTATTTTGAAATGCAGGCTAAAGCCTAAATCTGGGGCTTAGTTCAGCACTGAGATGTCCAATCAAATGATGTTTTGCCCAGCAGCAAACAAAGTGGTCTTTGCCCTCACCATTGCATGTTAGATATACATCCACAAATACCACAGAACTGCACTTCAAAGAAATTCTTTTCCAGAAACAATTTAGTGATTAAAATAATGGCATCAACTACCTGTGTTTGTGAGACTGGAAAGGCTCTAACACACTTTTCCACCCCCCATGACAAAAAAGAAAAAAACCACGATCTGTTCTGGGATTCTCAGAGCAATTAAAACAAGCACAGGATGATGAGAGAGGGCAAATGTGTCTGTTACATGTGTGTGCATGCATATATGCGTATATTTATTCTTCATTCTCTTAGTCCTAAATAGTAATTGGTAAATTTTGGAATGGTCACCGTCAGTACAACAGAACCTCAAAGCTGGCACGTATTTGTTGCCTGCTTCTCTACACATTTCTGGAAAATGCTGTACTGGATTTCTTGGTTGTTCAAAGAACTGTCTGCATCTTCACCAAATTTATATATTGCTTTCAGGTTATTTTTGGTTTTTTGTTTGTTTGTTTGTTTTGGGTGGGTGTTACTTTGTGGCAAATTGACCTGACTAGATAAAATAATAGTCTCAATATATTAACTCACACTTCTATGCAAAGACAACTGGATTCAGGAAAGTTTTAGTTACAATACTGTCAGCTGGCTCACCTGTTCACGTTCAGCTCATGTTCTTGTTTATTGTATACTGGTTTCCTGACCCTGTTTATCACCACTCAAGAGTGCTAAATTACATTTGGGAGACTTTTGTCTTGATCTTCTGTCTCAAAATGGAGCACAGACAATTGCCTAAAGAGGTGCCTAAAGTAAATGAGATGAGTCTTATTCGTAGAGGATGACATAAAAAAGCAGATTTTAGTATATGTTATCTTGCCAATTGGTTGTGGCATATAAAGTGCTCCTAGTAGATCTGAGAGCATTGATGGACAACCTGAATAGCTGCAGTAACAAGATTTCTTGTTGTATACTTTTCAAGATAGTACGTAGATACTGTGAGAAAGACTCATAAATTAAAAAAATTTTACACTTGTTGGAGCGAGTACAGAGGAGGGCCACAAAGATGCTCTGAGGGCTGGAGCACCTCTGCTATGGGGACAGGCTGAAAGAGTTGGGCTTGTTCAGCCTGGAGAAGAGAAGGCTCCGCAGAGACCTTTTAGCAGTCTTCCAGTACCAGAAGAGACTACAAGAAAGGTGGGGGGTCAGAGGGAAGGAAGACTTTATATACAAGGGCCTGTAGTGACAGGACAAGGGGTAATGGGTTTAAATTGAAAGTGGGGAGAGTTAGACTGTATATAAGGAAGAAGTTCTTCATGGAGAGGGTGGTGAGGCACTGGCACAGGTTGCCCAGAGAAGCTGTGGATGCCCCATCCCTGGACGTGTTCAAGGCCAGGCTGGATGAGGCTTTGAGCAACCTGGTCTAGTGGAAGGTGTCCCTGCTCATGGCAGGGGGGTTGGAACTAGATGGTCTTTAAGGTCACTTCCAACCCAAACTATTCTATTATTCTGTGATTCTGTATTGGTACTGTTGAAGAGAAGTATAACAAGTCACTCAAATTGCTCCATGCTGGAAAACAGGGTTCCTTGCAATTCTCCTTTTATCCTGAAGCAGGAGTAGACAATGGCAGTGATCAAAATAAACAGATTTGTTTCCTATTTTCAATGTTTTACCTACTAGTGGGGATGTGGGGGCACTGAACGACATGCACAGGTTTTCCATAAAGGACCACCAAGGTCATGTTTCTTTCATTGTTGTGAAATATAAGGATGCACTTGCTACAATATCCTGTACAGCTGGTAGGGTGTGATTACTGCTTACAGACCTAATCACAACTCCTCCAAACTTACTTTTGTATTTTATATGGGAGTATGTTTTATGTTTATAAAAAATAAGCGTATTTGAGCAGAAGTGAAGGAGTTGAAGAGAAATTTTACACCAAATTAAACTCAGCTGTGCTATATTCACAGAGGACATTGCAAAACAGGTTATCGCAGGGTAACAGACCTTCATACAACAGCTGATACATGATGGCAATTCATGTGTGCTTTATATTTCCCCTGCAAAACAGGATGTGATTTATGCAAGCATAGCTTCTTCAATGAAAACTAGTTGAGCTAACTCAAATTACCTTTCATTTTCTGCCTGCAATGTACATGTTAGTGGAGAGTTACAGGAGATCAGCAGATGCGTATTAAATTCTTATCTTGTGGCATTGCTTGTGTATTTTAGCTCTTGATTGTTACTTGATATCACAGGCAAGTCAATGTTTGCTTCTCTGGTAGGTCTGACTGGACTGTTTCTAAAATTGGCAGCTGTCATTGGCTTGAATGGGTTTAAAATTCAAGCTAAAAATATCTCGTTATGTAAATAAGCAACATATTTCATATTCTCAGTCAGTATCTTCTAGCGAAGTCTGCATGTGTTTGTGAACAACCCATCATTATATCTTAAAAAAAATCTCAACATTTGTTTGTTTATGTAACATTTGTTTTAACTCTGTGAATTGTTTATGCTTGGTGGAAAGTGATTTCAAAGTCTTAGTGATTTTGGACTATTTTGGGGACAGTGCTGACTCTTGATTCCTCTTTACTGACACACACGAGTCACACTGCATTTCTGTCTTCCTTAGAACAGGGCTACAATTATTAATCTTGATCAGATATCTGATGCTTGTATTTGAAAGCAGCATAATTTCAGGGCTATCATTATAGGCATGAGTCACATCCCATCTTGAAGTTTTTGGTTTATTCCACTTACTGTGGGTAACATTTGCAATGAGCTTTTCCATATAATGATAATACTTCCATGGTCTTCTCCATGAGCAAAATATTGTACAAATATTAGCTAAGTAACCCTTGCAGAACTTATGTACTGTGAGTAAACATATTATAATCCTCGGAGGTGAAGGGATAATACTCAGAGGTGAAGGTAGGAGACAGTGGGAGAAAAAGAATGGCTCTCATCCCTTCCTCCGCAAAGAGCAAGAGAAGTTTTCCCTGCTCTTTCACATTCACGAGATGCTTCCCTTGTTTCTTGGACTATGAACCAAAGATCAGTTTTTCTGTTTCCATTGACTGGGACCTTGTCTTGTCCCTGCTTTACAGGGGAAACAAGCAAGGGAAGAAGGGAGTTGCACAGGCACTGCACAACGACTCTCTGGCAAGGCTGCGTTCAGACCAGGGGTGCTCACCTCTGTGTCTGTTGGACTGTGCCTGTCCAGAGGTAGGTATGTAGGTCTGTTCCTGTCAAAATGCTTTTTTCTCCAGGTTACATGGGTTTAACATGTTTCCTTAGGGTTTTGAACCATTTTATAAGCAATCCCTGTGTTGTGGTTATGTGATATGTTTTCAGCGATCAATAAGGATGTTGCAGTCACGCAACTCCTACAAGTACTTATGATCAGTCAGCTCTCCAACATGCAGACATCTAATTACAATAGAAAGCATGTGTAGATCAGCAAGACTTGGTCAGATTTTCTAGACTTCGCAGATTTTCCATTCAACTTAGGCTCTTTGTTCATGACTATGTGCTGAATCTTTGTCTGCTGTATCCTATCCTCTTCCCAGTGAAATCAACCAAGTCATTGTTTTTCTGATGTTGGGTGGATTATTGAATGAGGCCTGAGCTAAAGCCTGAGTTGTTATATTTTGCTTCTTTTGTTGCTGAGGCCTTTCCTGCTCTGTAAACACATTTATACCATCATGGCCTATATGACTATCATGATTGCAAACCAGACAAAACAAATAGCAACCCATCCACCACTTATTATTAGCCTACACTTTCACTCAAATAGGAATGTTAATATATCATGTGTTTTCTCATCTTTTGCAGTGAGTCTGCTCCAGAAGATGCCACTTATAGGAGTGGCAACAGGAAAAGATGAGTCATTTTCCTTGAAAAGGGTAATCTCAGAGGACTGAGTCACCTGACTATGGGCCTCATTTAAAATCAAGATTATGATAACAAGGAAAGGAGCGCTGAATTATTATAAGGAGTATTTCTGCTGTTAATTCATTAGTGTTTTGAGACAAGGGGATATAATATTTGTATTCTTCCACTGAAATACAGAGAAGTCTGTTAGAAAAAGAGTTCTGTTAACATCTGCTTTGAACATTCAAGGAATATCAGCTAATACCTAAGGGATGACATTTGCCCTTGTGTAAAGTGCAAGTACAATGTCTGCTCACCAGTTACCCTCCAGGCTTACATGCTCTAAGAGGTGTGAACAGTTTTTACAGGGAGTTGCACAGTAGTGGATTTCAGCCAACAAGTAAATGATACTAACTGAAGACAGCATCTGTAAAGCTCTACCTGAGCAAGTAACTCATGATAATGACTTTTTTCCTGCACAAATGCAAGTGTCAGACTTGTTAATCAAAAAAGTATTGTCATTTCTGCCACAGGATTTAAAGAATCTGCCCCCCTGCAAAGCCATGCTGTCTGACAAGGCATAACCTTATAATTTGTCATAGAGGTGGACATAAAGGCAAAATCTATCATGCTTGTCTTAGAGATAGCTATTATATATGTGGTCCAGGGTGCCATGTTTAGATCTTTTCCCTCTTTGTCCCTCCCCTGCCCTTTAGGTGTGTGGGGCAGAGGCAGCTGTTAGTGGCAATGCTACCATTAATCCTCCCCATGCAGTTGTTCTAGGGCCACCTCAGCAAGAATTTGAAATGAATTCGTGACAGCAGCTAAGTGTCATGGTTCTCTAAACTGCAACGTTAAGTCAGTGGATTTAAAGCAGGTGGCTTAAATCCTTTGCTGGGGACCATGATGAAAGGAAATGTCTTGGCAGATCTGTATGGCTGTCTGGGTGATTGGCATCCTGAGGTATTACTGGCATGGCAGCTTACTAGGACTAGAAATTTCACATCTTAACTAATCTTAGACTAATTCTAGAGTTCTGAGGGTTTAACAGTGAATACTATGAGCAAAGACAGTGGGAAAATCAGCTTCTAATCCACCAGTGATATTGATCATTGATGCTTTCATGGTTGCAAAGGGCAGAGAAGACCTGCCTAAGGAAGACGCTTGTCTTGCTGCTGAAGTTGAGAACTGCATATTGGATAAGGATGGAGGCAGTTTGAAGAGAGAAGTTTAGCTCTTTTGTAAAGCGCTGCATGCTTCCCGGAAGAGCTGCTCCTTCTCTTTATCTGCATCACAGAATTAGCACAATGATGCTGGTCAAATCAATAAATCTGACCTAACGTTAAGCTATTAAAAGTAATACTTGTCATGTAGGCTCCCTCTCAAGTCAGTGGAGAGAGAAAAGCCCATCCAGATAATTATTTCTTCCAGATGTCCAGGTGTAAAGCAAGAATAATACTTGCCTAATCTTACTGGAGCACTTTGAAGGCTATTATTTTCACGCTGGAGAAAGGCTTTCATACACGTCATGAGCTCCATATATAAGCCAATAAGAAAGATAACAATTCTGTCTTCAGTCCTGGTTTTGCAAGGTGAGCTGGGCCATAGACAGAATTACAGCAATAAAAAGAAATCACCAAGCAACCCTTTGGGCAACTGTCATTCTTTTTGTATGTGAAATGAAATAGGGCTCCCATGGGGAAGAAAGGAGTACAGGACCAGGTACTTATCATCATGCATGCACACAGAAAGGCTTAATTGGAATTACACAGAAAACAACAGTTCTGTTATTTCCTTGCACATAAGGACTAATTCTGCAACATTCATATCTCCCTCACCCCCTCTTTTAACGTGAAAATATTATTTTTTCATGGCTCATGTTTCTAAGAAAGCTTTAATGTGAAGAGCTCCAGCAGTGGTATGTGAGTTGCAACAACTGATTAAGCGGCTGATTTAACCATGTCAAAGGTTAAAACTAATGTCATACTTTGTTTATGGAAGTAAACACAGAGTGAAAAAAATAAAATACTGATCAAGAAATAAGCATAAGTACCTGCAGTAAAGTGTTATACCAGAAAATGACAGAAATTGCTAGTAGATATGTAAACCTGAAAGGCTGACAGGCAACAAACTTGGAAAATATGAGAGGCACTAGGAAAGCATCAGCTCTCTCATTAAGCCTAGTACTGCTGTAGTTTTTCCCATGCTACCAATTTAAGCCTTATGCAACAAAGCCACAGTTACTTCATACCCTAGAAAAATTAATGTTCTATGAAACTTGCTGTTGCTTTAGGATTTTCCTAAATAAGTGGCATAAAATGCTGTTACGTCATTTTAACAAAGCAAATGAATATTGTCCCAATTTATTTTCAATATTTGTCACCAACTGTTTCTGAAAATTGTAGAAAAGGGAAACGATATTTTGTAAAACTGTTTGATGCAGTGAGAGTCTGGCAACTGTGTTTCTGAAAGAATCCTGCCCTTCAGTTCCCAAGTGTGGCCATGAACAAGACCCTTTACATTTGTACAAACTTTGGAAGTTCACCTTCTCCCATCTAGGAAAGGCCTGTGACAAAAAAGGGGCATGTATTTATAAGCCATTTGTCACATCCCTCTTGTGCTTTGGTTTGAAGTGCCTGAAGGATCTAATCCTATTGCTGGATCTTTGCAGGATTGGTTATCTTGTCGTACAAATGGTACTGGTGGCCATACATGGATCTGTTCATGGTCTGTAGGCTTCTGAACAAGTCTATTACCTGCTACAGAACTCAAATTAACCTGTGATTTGTCTTTTATGCAAAGAAATTTTCAGTCTGTTATTGACTCGTGCAGATATCTGCTCTTGATGAAGGGCATTTCTAACAGAAGTCCTCCCAGTGCAGACTGGCTATTTCAGTGTTTACAAAAAGAACGAGACAGCTTGCTTTGAAAATGATTCTTAGGGTTTTCCTCTGGAGACTTCAGTAATGATAGGAAGGAGCCTGTTTGACTTTAGAGAGTTTACTGCACTCTCTGGATGTACATACAGTCTAGCTTGAGCTTCTTCTCTCAAACTGGTAGGGTCAGTCACAACAGAGTAAGCACACACACTGGACGTTCTGCACATAGTGCACCAGTGTACTGGATGGTTAGCTTCTGTCTTGTTGTAGTATAACCATTTTATGTAGTTACAGCCCTGTGATGTTTGTTTCCCATGATCTCCAGAGAATCTTGTTCATCAAGATGTTTTTTAAGCTCAATTCCACCATTGCTCAACAAGGTTCCCCACTTAGAAGAATGGATTTCAAACATAACAAGTACCACAATGTGCATTTTTAGAGGGGACATCTGAGTTACAGTGTGAGAAAATGATCTGAAAAGCGAATGTAATGCCAAATTGGGATTAATACTATTGCTGCTAACTCACTTGTCTTTTCCTTACTTGAAATCAGTAGCTCTCACAGCTGTGGAGAGCAGTAAGTCCCAACTTCTTGCGCATGGAGGGAGCTTGTGGAAAGCTACTTTCATTTACGTTCTTCAGTGCCAGCTATAAGGTAGCCCTGCCATTATTTTTCATTTAAAATACATGCAGAGTGTTTCTATTCTGTGCATCACAGGGAAATACATCCATGCCCAGCAGGTGGTGATGTCATTGCTGAATACTTGGCTTTCACAGTGACATCACTGTGACCCTTGGGTCCCTGCAGGCAGGCATATTGGTGATGCGGTGCAGCAGAAGAGGCACTCCCTCTTCACTGCTCCAAAAATGTAGCCTAGACCATGCTGTATTGAGATGGTATCAGTCATTCTTGGTTTTACACAACATACATATGAAATAAGGTCTCAGCCTATTTTTCCAATTACTATGTTAGCGTCCTGGGCCTTGAAGCAAAGTCCACTCTGAGCTTTCCACTGATCAAAACTGGATTTAAATCAGGCTTATGTGGAATGGATTTTACAGGCTGTTGGCATTTCAATTATTTGATTAAAAAATCTGGCCCACGTTAGTCTTAATTCTCCTGTACTTTTACCAAGCAGTCTTGTAGTTTTAGCTTCATCTGACACTGATGATTTTTTCATGCAGTGATTCATCTAGACATGGTGTAAGAGCCTTGTCCACCATCTCGTTTTAAAATTTCTTCTTTGGTTTTCAGTAGTTTTTCCCGTTTTCTCCTTAAGACTCAGTGAATTCTAGAAATTGCACTATGTAATGCTGCTTTTTGAGTCTGTCAACTCCCTATACATTTTCCCCTTACTGCAGTAAAAATACTTGCTGTCATTTTTCTTTAGTTACACTTTCATGAAGCCCAAAATATTGTTTAAAATGATTGGTCCAACCATCAAGACTTTTCAGTTCTATTTAAATAAAGTCCCTCTTGATACCAAACATAGCATTTTAGCATTTTTCTGGAGGCTGTTTGAGGTGGGGAGGAGGATTGGTTTTAGTTTGGGTTTTTTTGTTGGTGTTTGTTTGTTGTTTTTTCTTATTTGCTGGTCTAATCTACAACAATTTTCTAGGAACCAAAAGGAAACTTTTCAATCACTTCTAATCAGTCCCAACTGTATCTCCCATCAATGTTGCCAAGTACTGTATTCCCTGCTCTACAGTGAAGAATCAGAAGCATGAACACAATTTTTTGATAACAACCACTTTTTAAACACTGTGAAGTGATACCACATAGCTGGTTCTGTTCTCTCCCAAACAAGTCTTACTAGAGCTGCTCTGTTTCCATCAGGAGAAGTGGTACTACACAAGATTAAGGCGCAATGGCTTTCTCTCTTCCTCTAATCAGTTTTATTGAACAAGAACTCATAAGGGTTCTGTGTGGTTTTCATGTGTCTGTGCATTATAAACAACACATCTTTGCATTGCTAAGCAATAGAGCCAGATAAATGTGGGAGCAAATAGAACATCTGCCTATCAGTCCTCCAAATCAGCTCTGCCAACCTTCCAGTGAAGAAAAACAGCTACAAAACTCTACCAGAAATTTACATTAGATTAATACCTCTGGTATATGCAACCCAGTGGTTGCATACAATCACATTTGGCCCTAATCACAGAGAAACATGGAGACAGAGGACAGCTGTATAAAGAGAGTTTGGCTAATAGATGGAAGTATGTTCAAAACTTTTGCCCCTGCCCACCACACCCTCTTCCTTTTCAGGATTCCCAGGTGGAATACATCTTGGGCTTGGATTAATTTTCTGTGGGCTTGACTTGCAAAAGCAATTTTTTCTTTTTTTTTAGATTTGGATTTCTGATAATTTCTTTTAAAACTAGGACATTACTTGCATGCCTTTCATTGCCCAAATACCAGCTCTACTTTCAATAGTCTGCAAAGTTTCATCTTTCTTTAAAATGAATTGAAGACTAGCTGTTTGGTTTTTGCTATTGATTCAATCCTTTAGCTTTTTGCTGTATCACAACCATGTTTCATGCTGAATCAAATTAGTTTTTATACTTAACAACTGACAAATAAAAATTCTAATTAAAACAAAATTATTTCAAGGGAATCAAAGTTTTGAAAGAGTGAAAAAACAGACTATTAAAAGCCAATTTCTTGAAAAAAGAAACCCCAAAGCTAAGGGACAGATAAAATTAAGGTAAAATGCAAATTACAAAGACAGCTTCTTTGCTGAATCAGGCAAGTGTCCAATTCACTGTTTCCATGAAACATGGTGCTGTGTTCACTTGTCACAGACAATTTGTAAATTCCAGCAGGTCTCCTGCTTAGTCCTACCATCGCCCCAGCAGATACTACATATTTGCTGAATTTTTTATATCACACTTAAAGAAATTAACACAGATTGCAGGCTGGCAGGAAAAAAATCCCTGGGGAGCTGCAAGTTTGTACCCTTTCTTGGGCAGATGAGTCAAATACCACTACTTCTCCCCTCTGGCACAGGATCTTGGAAGGAAAACCTTTAGCTCACACCTTCTCAACAGTACATCTCTGCTGGAGACCTCTTTCAAGAAACTAATATGGAGATGCAAATAGGAAATAATAACTCATTTCACTAAGATAAGAGTCAATCAGTGACTTTGTTTCAGTAGCCATTGAGCTAACTGTTTTTTGGCAAATTGTGTAATAGTATATTTTGGGACTTTATGATGGTCCCATTCAGCTTCTGCACTGATCATTTTTTCTTGCCAAAGCTGATTGACGTGGTTGTATTGGTTTTGGCCGAGGTAGAGTAAATTTTCTTCAGAGTAGCTGGTGTGAGGTGATGTTTTGGATTTGTGTTGGAAACAGTATTAACACAGGGATGTTTTCATTACAGCTGAGCAGTGCTTGCAAGAGTCCTGGCCTTTTCTGCCTCTCACCCCACCCCACCAGCAAGAAGCTGGGAGGGGACACAGCTGGGACTGCTGACCCAAATGACCAAAAGGATACCCCAGACCATGTGACATCACATTCATCATATATTGCTGAGGGAAGAAGGAGGAAGGGGGGCCATTTGGAGTGATGGTGTTTGTCTTTCAAGTAACTGTTACATGTGCTGAAGCCCTGCTGTCCTGGAGATGGCTGAACACAAGACCTGCTGATGGTATGTGGTGAATGAATTCCTTGCTTTGCTTTGCTTTGCTTTGCTTTACTTGCATGCACAGCTTTTGCTTTACCTATTAAACTGTCTTTATCTCAATCCATGAGCTTTCTCACTTTTACTCTTCTGGTTCTCTCTCCCATCCCAGTGTAGGGGGACAGAGCAATTGGTGGTGCAGAACTTAGCTTCTGGCTGGGGTTAAACCACAACAATGGTTTGTTTTGTTTGTGAATCTAGTCTGTGAAGAGTATGAGGATGGCAAATCTTAAGGCTAAACCCTAACCACAAAATGCCTGCAGTGAAATCTGCAGCAGCTATTCAGTCACATCACAGCACCTGAAAATTACCTATTATTCACCTTTTCCTCTCTTATGGATACCATTATCATTTGTAGCATTTGATTGTTGCAACTCTGTGGTCAATACATTCATTGGCATATTTCTTGTACTGGTAACACAGGCCTCAAGCATGTCATTCTGTTATTTGCCCTTGAAAACAGCTCTGCTTCACTGCTCCAGGGAGCAATCCCTGACACAGAGGACAAATACTGCAGAGCAGCTTCTGACCTTTCTGGAGTGGATTGGCCACTGTGTACCTCTTGGCCTGGGTCTCCTCTGGGAACCATACAGAGCATATAAGAAGAAATTGTTACATTTCTGGTCATTTTTTTTTAGCTCAAAATGCCGGAAATAATGTCAGGGTTTTTTTTCCAGCCTTCCAGAATATTGTTACTGGTTATATGATGTTATGCTGGTTGTATGCTGGCAACATATTGATAGAGTGCTATACAGGTTTAGATGGGTCGAGAGCTGACATGGGGACTTGACATGAAGGTGTTCAGACTATTGATGGTAGCAGAACTGTAGTCAAGTCTAACCTGATGAAACCCACGTCCCAACAGTTATGTGTGATATATGCCTCTCATTTTCCTGTCCTGCAGCTAGGGATATGGTGGTTGTCCTACCAGCACAGATGCACTGTTTGGCTGCCCAGTGTTACCAAGTATGGACGATCTCATGTGGAAGGTTCAAAAGTGATTTGGATGGGCAGACAGACTGCACAATTGTATAAACTTTGTTTTCCTAAGAAACTATGGGGAAACCCTAGCAGTTGTTAGCAAAAGCAAAACCTTTTTTCTCCAACCAGATTATGTATTTATTTTTTGGCTTTACATGCAAAATATCCATAGGACCCTATCAAAACTGTATCCTTACATTGCAAAGAACACGATGACATTTAGCAGGTCTACAGGCATGGAACACACTAAAAGTTGTATCTTAGATGGGCACTGATTTACCAGGAGATGCTTAAATGACTCTGACTCTGCCCCTATTCCCACTGTCATGGTGTCACGTACTTTCTCATATCAGTCTCCAGTGTGAGAGCCACAGGATTTTAACCTCCTGCACTGTCCTGTCTCTGGAGTCACACTCCTGCAAGTACACCAAACGCAAACATACTTTCTTTTGCATTGGTGGCAATTTGAATGTTGTTTGATGACTTGCTCCTTTGTGTTGCAAAGACCTGAGGACACTTGCCAGCTCCTGGGGTTGAAAATTCGTCCTTCACCACCTTCAGCCTGCTGCAGTCGAGGGGAAGGAAATAAGCTGCTGCTCTGCCACACAGCCCTAAAGCAGAAAGCACAGCTTGTTTTTGAAACTACACTCCCTACTTATACAGGCTTTTCCTCTGTCTCCATCTTATTCACACTTTGCATTTTTCTTAAAATTTTGTTTTCTAACCTTGTGCTTGTGTGCCCTGCTCCCAGAGCCTCCTGGTCTGTGAGAATGCAATCTGACTGGAAATTGTTTATTCTCTCCCATGGGAAACATACAGACTTTCTTTTATCTATCTATCTGCCTGGTGCATGTCTGCAAAAAGCTTCCACTGTCATTTTACATTCTGGGAATGAGCAGAGGAAAGAAGGGGTTTTCAGCCTTCACTCTCTGCTTGTTGCAAATGGGCTAAGGGAATATTTTTGTCAGCCATCCACACTAGGTGGTATTTTTTTGCTGCCATGCTAGGCACAAAACTTGTGAATTTATTTCTGTGTTCAATCATGAAACAGGTACTTCCAAATTTTCAGCTTGGGATTTGACAGTGTGCTGGAAAACTAGATGCATTTGATTAAAATCATATGCTTTGTAATGAGGTAGTGTATGTGTGATATTGACTTGCATTTTGACTGTCTCAGCCTGAAATAGCCATTCAAGTTCTTTATACTGGACAGTGCACTAACTTGGCAGCCTGAGTTTCAGCTGGATCACATATGAGCAACAAAGTGCACTTCCTCAAATAGGACTAAGCATATGATACGGATTTGTGCGAGATTCAGCCTGGATCTGGGGAACAGATTATTTCCCATCTAGTAGAAAGACTGCTGAGGCAAACATATTTTCCTGACATCTTTTTGAAAAAGTTTCAACTCAGAGAGTTACCTTCTACTGGCTTGGCTTTTGTATCCTGCATTTTTTGCTTTTTTTGGTTTGGTTCCTATATGCCCCCCAGTTCAAACGATCTCTCATGGAAATATGGTCTTCATAGCACTTTAGAATGAGGCAGGATTGGCTGCAGAATATTGATTTGATGTGATGCAGAATGGAATCAGATGTTGTACTTTGGATATCTTAAATAGAGCTTGTCAGCAATTCATTGGACAATTCTTATTTCTTTTTTCATTCTTGTTTACTTTGGGTTTTAAATTTTTTTTCCAAAAAGAACACCAACCCCATTTGAAAGCAGATATGGTGACAATGAGTATCCTGCCTGTAAATGTTTTGGAAAAAGGTTTCAAAATCAGCAGCACCATATTTGACTGTTTTGATCCAGAAAACTTAATTTTGGGGATCATAGTGACTATTCTGGTTTTTTTTCCCCCAAAATGTTTCAAGTACTAACTAAAAAAAGACAATTAAGATTAAATTTAAAAAAAAAAAACTGCTATAATAACTCAAAATACACAATGTGATTCAAGTTGATTTTTTTGTTTTGGAGTTGGATTTTAAATCTCTACACTCTATCTTGACAGAGAACAGACAGAATTTTTGAAATCTCAGAAATTACACTTTCAGCTGATCCAGAGATTGAATATGATAGGTTTCCTTAGGAAATTTTTCACACTAAAATGTCCCTAAGAAATATTTCCAAATTATTTAGATCCTCAGTTGCTCCCTTCAGAATTTTTGATTGCCAAGAGCAAATGGGATTAATTATGAGTCTTGTGTATGTGTGTATTTGAGTAATTGTAGAATGATTCAACATTAGTCCTGGACTCAACCAGTGAAAATATCATCACAAAATGTCCTTGCACAATAAAAACAATACTAAGAATTAAGAGCAACCAAGGCTGGATATGGAGCTGGTGTTGTTATGCAAAGAAATAGGGAAGTTAGCAAACGGTCCTTTAAAAAGCTACCCTGTGAGATGAAGCCCAGGCTTGATCAGGCATTAGAACCAGCCTCGCAGGCAGAGAAGACCGTAAGCACTGTGGGCATCACATAGTGTGAACCACATGTCCTCCCCCTGCACAGTGCACTCCTCTTCTGCACGTTGCTTATTGCAGTGACAGAAGGGGTGCTGCCTGTGGCCAGAGTTATTTATGTGCAGAGGACATGTTATTTAGCAGGAGCTTGGTAAAGCACTTCAGTAATCTGTGCAGTTGATCTGGGGGCACTGACATGAGATTGTTGTTTGTGAGAGGTTCAAACTGTCCCGAAAGAGACCTGCTGCTGAATTCTACCCTCTTCTGTCCCAGTGCCTGAGGGCTGTGGGAATGTGATGCAGATGAGGAGTTGGATGAGTGAGGAAGCAATTTACTGGGCAGCCAATCTCGTGTTTGCTAAGTATTAAGGGTAAGAAACCCATGGCTTTGTGAGGAAAAAAAATACCCCATTAACTTTGCTGCCAGAGCAAATCAAATTTAAATTCAACTGTATCTGCTTTTTAAATAAATCTGTAATTCGAACTTCAACAAGTGCAGTGGAGTACAGTAACCTCAACACAATCGGCCCACTCTTCTCTATGCGTTTTGCTTCATCGGACATGTGGGAACATGCATGTGTGAGTGTAAGGGGGCTGGAGGTCCATATGTGAGGAGATCCTCTTGGCAGCCAGCATCCTTCTTTGGGAAGTGATCCAAGACAAATTCTTGATGCACTCTTAGGGATTAATAAAAGCAAGCAGAATGGGAAACCATTAGATGGGTTATAGACACGGTGGACTGTTGTGAGTGATGAATTGCTGATTATCCCTGTAACTTGGCAGGTGGCTGCGGAGAGACTTCTCTCAAAAGAGTTTGCAAGTCACAATGTGCTGTGGAGCGATGGTGGTCTCCCCCTGGCTGCAGAGGTCACTGCAAGTCCTCACAGCCCACGGCACAAGCCAGCACAGAGGACATCATTATCGTATTGCCTCGGCCCCTGTCCAGGTGTTCTAGCAAATGAAGTTGCTAGAGGGGAAAATAAAAAAGGTTTAGTTTTGCCCTTCTTGGGTTATGTTGAAACGTTCAGGAGATGGTCCCAGAGAGAAATAGAGAGATAGGAATCTGAAGGAGAAACAGGCTGGTTTGGTCTGTGCTGAGCACCATGTGGGGCAGCTCAATGGCACCAGTAGCTTGGGTGCCTCTTCACAACACTGTCGCATGCAGCATGGGTGCGGTTGTTACCTTCTGTAGGATATAACCGTTTCTTCCGTTATACACTCTGCAGAATTAGGTATCTGTCCTGCATGATCTCCTGGCTACAGTGGCACTTTGTCGCTGCGGCGTGTAAGAGATGCCAGCCACGGGAAGCAGGACAATCTTCTCAAGCACAAAATACCGGAAGAGGTGGAAGACTCAGAGAGCAACAGCCCTACCAGCCCGTTTCTGTTGGCTGGAATGGCATGTTAGCTCCCCTCCACACCACAGCTGGACATGAGTTTCTGCAGTGTCTCAGGAATATTCTCCTGCCAAACAGCTCTCATTGGAGTGGGGAGGTGAAAAAAGAGAGTATGACTGCCTGCTGAGGCTTGAGGCCCAGAGGCCAGCAAGGACTGCCTGCTGCAGATCAGATGAGGTCTGTGCCCAGGTGGGAGCAGCAAGAGGTAGAGGAGCAGCTGCCCTTTGAACTAAGCACAAGTGACTCTGCTTTTGTGGGAGGAAAAGATAGTGAGAGGAATGAAGCTGGTACAAGCTACCTTTTGGTGGATAGCTTGGGAACCGGCTCTGGTTTCTACAGAATCGGACCAAGTCACTTCCAATAGGACCACAACAGCTGTTTCCAGCATTTGCCACTATTTTCCTACATAGGGCTGGAGCTGCTCTCCCTCCATCACCCTCCCAATCATTTCAGATGGAATTCATGTTTTACGGCATTTATTCTTCCAAGGCGACTGTGTTTCAGGATGATGCATTGTATTGCTGGTGTGTGGAGGAATCAGGAGTGACCTAAGGTCAGCCTGTGTTTCAAGGGCCAGAACTGACAGCAATCTTTCCGTCTCATCCCACTGGCATGCAACCAACTATTGTCTGTTAGAAATAAGAGCTGGCTCAACAGCTGATTCAAGATGGGACTGAGAACTGGGTCTCTTTTTGGATATACATAAAGGACTGTGGAGGATAGCAGGATTCATAAGCTAGGAGAATTACTTGGCTTTGCTTCCTTCATAGGATTTTCTTTAAAAAAGAAATATTTATTTTTGACAGTGATCTAAAGAGCTTGAGCTGGACTCACAGCCTCCTGCTTCCCCAGTGCCTGGAAAGAAAGTGTGTGCAGAGGCTTGCAGGATCACATTGTGAACAAGAAACTTCTGCACCAGACCACAGCAAGAGACATCTTCTGGCAAGGGTGCCTTGGTCAAGCAATGCTGTCAGAGGCACAAACACCCCAGCTGCACACAGGGCTCTATCTTTTCTCTTGCTTTGTGGCCATTGTGCTGTGCACAAGTGATCTGTGGGTCACAGATCAAGATTAAGGAGCCTGAGTAAGAGAGGGATCAGGGAACTGCATGGTTTATAGATCAGGTGGCACGGCATGAAAATGTGTGGTGTCTGTCAGATGCCTCTTGCATGGTGGAAACTGTGGGTAAGGGAGACATGAAGGTTATCCTGTGGAAAAGGTATGCAGAATTTTTCTGGTTTTCCTTCATTTTTAAATATACAAAATGTACTCTTTAACATTTTCTGGTTGTCAAATTGCTAAGGATTTCTACTGTGCTCTTTTTTCTGTAGCTTTCCCACAGATTAACTTATCTGTCAGGAATTTCATATTCCTGTTCATCTAAAACAACTCCCTTATCCAGCAAAAGAATCTTTTCTCATTATAAAGTTATTGTCCAAGACTGTTAGCATTTCCATATATTTTTCTTGTCATAAGTGAAATATTGCAGGTGTCCTATTGACCCAGCAGAGGAAAGTACTAGTCTAATTGAGACATAAATGCAGGTGTATTTAATAAGAAGGCACATTAGTAGTCTAGCCCTTCACTGGGACAACCTGATTTTTCCAGTCTGGGTAGAGACTGTGGCTGTGTCCTGCTCTGCAACTACACGGATTGCAGCTGCAGAGGCTCTGGGGGCATGTTCTGGGCATGGAAGTCATGTAACCCACATGGATTAAGGAGATTTTTGCACCAGAGGACTGCCTGCTCTTCTAGAGCAGGGACCGAACAACATATATCCTAGCAGGTGAACAAACGAAGATGAGCTGAGGAGCCTCTGACTGACAACCTGAATAATCTGCTCTCATTTATTCTGCAACATGAACAGGTCCTCAGCTGTGCTGAAAAAGAATAATTTCATCTGTGGTAAATTAGCTGGGGACTTTGTTTCACATTACATGCATTTTAACAACTTTGTTGCAGCATGTTTTAGGCTTAAACCCACCGAGTCATCTGAGAAGGCAGGTGAGACATGCACGCCTTTGACACCAGACTTGCTTGTTTGTCACTTGTTCATCACATGTTCACCATACTATGGCTGGTATTATATGCTCTTAAATCTCCAGTCAAGCGGTGCCTTCAGCAGTCCACATTTCATGTTCACCTTTGCAGAGAGTGAAATGGTGGAATGGTTCTCACAGGTGAAATGGGTCACCTCTGAGAAAAGGCAATGATTTCTTTTTCCCTGACTCTGTGTCTTCTGTGAGTTACATTACATATTTCTTCATGGCTCATGTATGAAGGGCTTTGTTGCCACCCGGCAATCAGACACTGAGTTAGACGCTGCCCCAACGCTGTAACCACACCCCTGACCACAGGGCCACAGCTAAGACTGAAGGGGCTGAGAGAGGTTGTGAGCTGCAGAGGCATCGCACAGAACTTATTATAGCTATAATGTTATCAGGGTACTCATACTCCCCAAGATGTTTGAATTGGTGAGTTTGGTGCCTTGAAATCGGTGCTCAGGGAAGGTGAAAGTTCTGTGCTTTTAAGCTGTTATAGCTGCAGGCACACTGCCTATCTGTTTCTTGACACTGATTTATGCTGCCGGGGAGCAGACAACGCCGCAGAATGCAATAATGGAGTTTGGTTTTGTTTACTGACTTCATGCTCTGAAGTGCTCCGAGCAACCTCCAGAAATGGCAAGTTAAATGTTAACAGTTCGATGTGTTGCACAGTTCCTTGGGTAAATTAACCCCTATAGTACTAAAGGCTTCCTGCTTGCAGTCTTGCTGCCCGCCTCCTGCTTGTGGCTCCATGCCATTTCAGCTAAGCTTTGCTTGCAGTTTTTTTTCAGAACCTTGGTGGCAGTAACCTTTCCCTTGTGGGTCTCATGCTGTTGTCCTCATGGTGTGAGCCTCAAGGTTATGGTGGACCTTTGTGAGGAGAGATATATGCGGTATGGGGTCAGCTAGAAAAGCTTTGTAGTATAACCCTGCCTCAACATCCTGTGTGCAAGAAATGTCTAAGTGCACAAAATTCAGCAGTCGGTATGAACTCTATAGATCATACCTAAATTTGTGCATTAGGCCATTGCCAGGCAAATGGAACACCTGCTGGGCCAGGGTATTAAAGATCACCAATCATTTTTATGAATCCTCTCTCTTCCACTGCTTTCCCTTGAACTTCTGTCAAATATGATAATCAGATATTGGAATCTGACATATTCCATCAAACGTAAGTTGCATTTATTTTTTCATAGCCTCGTTTCCAAAACAAATGAGTCTGGTATGACCCATCTCTCAGTCAAAATCTCTCTCTCATATCTTAAATCTGTTGGACAAGTTGACCAGCAAGCCATTAAAATAACTAAAAATTTGTAACTTCAGTGAAAATCCATTTCAGTATGTGTGAAAGACCCAAACCATTGCCCCAGTGTGACACAACTTTTAGCTTTTCTGCACTGTTAATTAATTAGCTTCTAACGGATGTTCATGGTAGGCAAAATATTTGTAACCAGGTGATGACATTTTGAACTATGGCCTGTACTTATCCACACTTCTTCTTGCATCCCCACATTAGAGAAGTGTCATGCAAGAGCCAGGGAGTACCACAATGAGGGTCTACGGCAATGACCAGGTGAGGAAGGACACGCATCTCTAGGAAATGAGTTTGATTAGTTCTACTTCACATGGAAAAATTTAGAAAATGGGAATTACCATAAGCTTCAAAAATGGTATTTGAGTCCACTCTTATGACACCTAGTCTGTTCTCAATTGCAGTTTGTTTTAATGAGCCATGTCCCCTTATCTTTTGCTCCACTGGGGAAAAAAACTAGCGATCAGGTATGTAATTCTCACATCCATCTTACCTTTAGCTGACAACCTCACCAGTTCTCACTATTTTAAGTCTTTGGCAAGCTTTAAACACTAATTAATCTACTATATTATTATATCTGTGAAGTTGTTTCTGGCAATATTTGACAAGTTCTCATGTTTCTCCTTGCCAATCCTGTTGTTTTGGATTGCATGATGATATACTGTATGCACAGATGAGGCTGTGACTGGGGAGTTATTGCTTGATAAAAGCTAGTGACTTTCTTTTCCCAATTATTGCATTTTAAGCTGTGTTTATGACAGACTGTCTGACATATTAGACATAATAAAGAGGCTAATAAACAGTATTACTGAAATCCATAAGAAAGATAGGTCAAAACTCTGAGAAGAAGAATACACTGTTAATTATAGTTGGAAGGCTGGCTTCTGAAAGTGCTGGAGGGTCTGTTTTAAGTATGTTTATCTCCAGTAGGTAATGAAAAAGTCAAAAGAGCACATCCCTATCAACAAATATGTATGAATTAAATTTGGAAATAAATATCCATTATACTCCTTTATTGAGTTATCAAGACAAACAAGATGCCAGAAACTAAACTTTTATCTTCAGCGACATGATGTTTTCTGTTTTCTAGTTTTATTTCCTTCCTCAGGTTTTCTCTTCCCCTCCAAGCCAAAATTATATGTCCTTTCCTGTGCTCAACTGAAAGCAAACAAATCTTTAAATGATTTCTCAATACTTACTGATGCTTTCTACTTCATAGTTTTGTAATCAAAAAAATTTCCTCTCAAGTGTAAAGGAACATAGTCTTTTAAAGAAATTCCACATATACACTTAAGAGGATATGTTATCTTTTTCTATAACTTGCTTTTTCTGTCAGCTGTAAGAGGTACTAGAGCTTTAGGAATTCTTAATATGCTAAAAATGTACTGCTTTTCACAGTCACTTAATAGTGAATAACGGCTTCGGTCTGTAGAGCTTAATTTTATTTTAATTGGCCTGGATTGTCCCCAGGTACGTGATAGGGGGCATTTGTAGAAAAATAATTATTCCACATTTTAGAATTAATTGCACCTCAATATCTCTGCAATGAGAAGACTGACTTTTCCATAAATGTGTGATTCAGAGGTGCCTTTCTATGAAGGTAAGATGCATTTGGCATTTTTCCATCAAGCTTGGGAACAGCTTCATTAAAACGCTCTTAAAATCAACACTCACCTATGGATGCACACAATTCCATAGGCATCCTTTTGAGTTTTCTCATGTCTCACGTGTGAAAACAACAGGCATCATCTGTAGAAATATCTGTAATGATCTCTGTGTTTTGGAAAAAATACCCGTGATGATTCCAGAATAGAGGCAGCATTGCTATGTGCAAATAGAAGCTATAGCCATAATCCAATCCTTTTCAGGTTGTGTCAAATAGGAAGACAAATCAAAGGGACGCGGATTTCTGTCACAACTCAACCTCTTGCTGAACAGTTCGGGGGTAGATTATTAAATACTTGTGGGATAATTATCAATGTTTTGAACCCATCAGACAGTACGTAGATTTGTGGGAAGCTCTGAAGGGGCACATAGGATGAATGGAGACATCGTATAATTGGTTTTGGAATCGGTGTACGATCTCTTTGCAGGTCCCTGTAAAACAGACGAAAGAAGGGCTTTTCTTTACCTACTTGAGCCAAACAAAAATAAAGCTGTGAAGGAACTGCAGTGCACTGTAGATTAGTGGAATTACTGCCACTTGTTGTCGCAGCGGTCTTCTGTACCTGCCAACAACTGAACATGGTGTCTGGTGGTGGGAGGTGTATGGAGAAGACAGGCTCTCACCCCACTCCCATTTTGTCCCTTTGATATGGTGAAAGTTGTAGATTCTCAGTCTGTCAGCATTCAAGAATCAGGCCTTTCTGTAGCACTTCTTGCCTCATCTCTAACTCCTTACTGCACTAAAGCTTCCAGATGGATTTGTTGCACCTTCTGCTATTCTTCTGTACTGTGGGGATGTCAAACAGGTCTGTTATGTTTCCTGTGGTGAGTGTGAGATGCTTTAGCTCCCTTCTCCTTGCACTTTCCTACTGTCATGCCACATCTCACACTTACTCTTGCTGCTGCTGCCGCCTTTCTTTCCCTCAGGGTTCCCATCCTCACGCTCTCAACCAACAGCTTTGCAGTCTGTTCCCCAAACGTGCTGGGTGCACGGGGGCAGGAGGAGATGTCACTGTGCTCCATATATCCCTACGGTCCTCTCTGGCAGCCAAACCCTGTGGCCTTCCTTGCTCATGTAGCAGATATCCTCACCCATTGTGTGACTGGACATCGCCCAGCCTGTGGCCCAGTGTGGGAATCTCACATTTTGGGATTGGACTGGCCTAAGGGGTCTGTACAAGTGTGCCTGTGGGAATGGTGACATTAGGTGGCATTTGTAGAATCTAAACCTGAAAGGCTTCAGGAGAGGACATCTGAGAATGTAAACAAGTTGTGTTTATGCTCTCCAGTTCCACTCATAGTTTTTCACACACATTATTTAAGTATGGTAACACTCCCTGGAAGCTGTTTGGTTTTGTATATATCTTGAGGAGCAAAGAAGCAAGCTGCCCTCCCTTAATCTATTTAACTTCTATGAATGAAGAGGGAACTGAAGAATGAAAAAGTTTTTTGAATACCAGAGATTTACATACACCAAGAAGCTGAAAACTGGAGTGAGATCACTGGAGAATGGGATAGGGACTGAGCTGCTGGTGGGTGGAGGCCACTGCTTATGGCTGGAGAGATCCTCCTGCCCTTGACTTTCACTGGGGGGACAGCAGGGATGCAGTCTCCAGAATCATTGGCTATATTCTGCTCGGGGAGCCAAAAGAGGCTGAACGGGCACCATTGTGATGGAGAAGTGAAAGAGGGCAAGTATCTCCACAGCTGTCTTGATCTCCACATTGAAGGACAGTAGCCAAACTGGTCATAAAAACATTTGTTTATGGTTCTTTAAAAGGGAGTAGCTGTTTAAACACTGCATATGTTTGCATTGGGTGAGGCTAGGGTCAGAGCACTTATCTTGCACTTTCTTTCATTTCTCTGAAATGCAAATGCATTTCTTTATGTGCTGAGTGATTTAGTTCAGTCCACAAAGGTATTTCCAAAAGGATCTAAACTCTGAGTTTAAGCACTTGTTGAGTACTGTTTTTCATGAGTTATACTCCCACAGAGAGGGGCCAGGATTCTTGAATGGTATTTATCTACCTCATGATGTTTTAGAAAAATATGTCTACTGAGGTCATGTTGACTGCAAAGTATTGAGAATCTGTATTTATACACCCTTTGGGCTGTGAATATTATATATTCAGAACTAGGTTTTGCTTGCAGTTTATGGCACTGGTGTTTTTACCTTTGATTAAAATGCATAGGTATCTGTGACTTTGCAATGGTTGTACTTAGCATTTTAAGGAAAAACAACTCTTGCCTTTCTACAGTGATTTGGTTTTGGTTTTATTTATATAACATTGATTTTTTTCACAGAAGGGCTAGGTAACAATCACTTTTGATCTTTTTTTCTTTTTTTTTCTTTTTTTCCTGTTAGGTGTTTGAGTTTAAAGAATTACTAATTAAGTTCTATATTAGCTAATTTTTATTGCAATTTAATCTCACTGAGTTTGTAAAAGATGCTGTTACTTCCAAGAGCATTTGTGTTACATATGCATTTTTCAGCTCTTCAGCAGAAAATATGTTAAGTACAGGAGTTAACAAACTGCTAATCTTACACACATTGAACATTAATTCACATTTTTCTTCTCATTTAAATGATTCTAAATGATTATAAAGTATCATATAATGACTGCCTTATGCAGATGCAGTAGGAAATGGGCACTATTTTTCATTTTTGGATTCAAGTATACAAAACAATATTGGTTCATAAAGGTAATATGGACTGGTGATTTATGGAGACAGACCCTCTGTGCTGGATTCAGTCAGGAAAGAGTTAACTCCCTTTACCGTGGCTGCTAGGAAGCTGTTCCTGGATGCAGAGAGCAGCACTGATAAGTTCTTAGCTGGTGCTGGGGAATGCCTGCACTGAATTCAAGGTCTTTCTCCGCTTCTGATCCTGCAGCTGCATTCCCAGCTCTCGCTGTCTTGCTACAGGCAGTGCTGGGACACACAGTTCAGGCAGCTGACCCAAACTGACCAAGGGAGTATTTCATTCCATAGTACGTCATGCTCGGGGCAGAGGCAAGGAGGGGGTCCAGTAGTCATTGCTCTCTCCCTTACTCTCTCTCATTCACTCCCGTACACTTGCTGACACTCTCCCCAACTCCTGCGTTAGCTTCTTCGCTAACTCCTGTGCTGGCTCATTCATGAGGGAGTTGGTGGGTTTGTTAGTTTTCCTGGTCTTACTATCCCTGGTAGGGTTCACTCACAATCTGCTGCAACATCTCTCGGGCTCTGGCCCGCGGGCTGTGGCTCTCGGGCTGCGATGGTTCTAGAGCTGCGGCTCTCGGGCTCTC
>NW_010257252.1:0-1919 GCF_000690775.1 Eurypyga helias
GACAGGAACCATCTCCTGCTGGGTGGAAGGGCCTGTCCCAGGTGTTGGGCGCAGGGTGCCCTGCCCCAGGGTGCTGCTCCCCAGGCAGGGGAGGGGGCTGAGGCATTAGACGCTCCGGTTAGTGACCCTCACACCAGCACTGTTTAGAATGGCAATGAAATACTGGTTTGTGGAAATTCTCTTTTCCTTGGAGCTCGCACTTCCCTTTGGCGCTGGTGGGGAGCAGCGAACGCTGCCCGTTCACCTTCACCCTCCCCCCTTGCACCCCTTCGGCTGCAGAGCAGGGATGCTGTGTTGCCAGTCAATGGACCATGGCACGGAGGTGGCTGAAGGGTTTAGCATTGCCCGTTTTCCCAGGACAAGCAGCTTCAGAGGCATTTCTGCGCAGGACTCGGCCATCCGGGACGTGCTGACAAGCCATGCGGGTGTTCCTGCCTGGATCCCTGCTTCTCCATGCCCCTCCGCTGCCCTGCTCTGCCCACAGCCCCCAGGGCAAACCTGGGGGAGCTCCTGCATTGCATCCTCCCCACCCCACTTCAGCAAATGCTGGTTTTCCAAGTGTTGGCATGTGGCAGTTGGAGTCCCAAAATGCAAACCACCACAAAACTGAAACAGGCTGGGAAACGAGAGCTTTCTCCTCAATCAGACCTCGAGAAATACGGTTCTCTGATTCAGATCTGGCTTAGGGAGAAATAATCTTTCTTTTCTCTCATGAACAAGAAATTTCATTTCAGAAAAATCTCAATGAGTCCACATCCAATCCTGCATTTCTGTCAGCATAGGGGTATTATCCTAGAATTATGGAGCCCCAGAACTCCAGGACTGAGGTCTGCTACAAGGGTAATGTACTTTCATACCCACAACAGAAGCTGTTAACTTGATTGTTAATCTGTAAAGGGTTTTTTCCCAAGGAGAAAACAGGATAAATTGCAGTCAGCCATCAATAAATGCCCTCATGGATCTGTTCTTACACACATGAGAAAACGGAGGGCAAGAACTGAGGGCAGGAAGAGCTGACTGCCCATGAACTCGCTTAAGTTTTGTCTGAGAGAAATTTCAGACTGTCAGCACGTTATGAACTCAAGTCCCAAACAGATTCATCCCTCAATTCACAGTGAATTCCTATAATGGAAAAAATTCCATCTCTCTCCAGTGGTCTCGTCATCAGTGACGCCCTTGGCCCTTTGCTGAGACTCCTGGTGACAGTTAACACCGTCACAACCCTCCTAACACTGCCCTCAGTTACATTACTTGGTTTGCTTTGGGGTCTCGAGTGGGGTCTGGTGCAGCTGACCCCCCCACCCCCCCTGAGCTGCACAAAAGCAGGGCTCCTGTCTGCGAGAGCAGCGTGGAGACAAACCATCACCGGTGTCTGCCATTCCGTAAACATGTTCCAAGCCATAACTGGTGAGGTTTTGATAATTAAGGTTTAGCTCTGAAGGATTTTGGAAAATGATGTCTGACATTCCCTGCCAGCCCTGGAGAGCTCTGGCATCCAAGCGCGTGGTGTGGTGCTGCTTCATCTCTGCGCAGCCCCAGGCGCCGTGGAAGCGCGCAGCGGGCACCTCTCCCGCGACCAGAAATGCCTGTCCTCACACAGCCAAGTCTGCCGCAGAGGTGCAAACTCTTTGTTCCTTTCCTCTGGGAGTGTCTGCACCTTTAGGGGTACCCGCACCATTTTTCTTTTTCTTTCGAAAGGGATTTTGATAACTCGTCTGTTTTAGCATGATTTTCCCAGGTTTGGGATCCCGTAGGGCAGAGCCGACTCCGTCAGGGGGTCCCACAGTCCTTGGAGCTGGATGCTGAAGGAGGTCACTGTCCTGAGAGGTCCATCACCAGATGAGCTGCCCTCGGAGAGGGCACGGGCTCGGCTCCGGCTTCTGCCCCAGCGGTGGGCACGCCGGGGGTGTGCGTGGCTG
>NW_010257252.1:1956-8675 GCF_000690775.1 Eurypyga helias
GAGTCCCACCACAGCACCAGCTCCCCTTCTTTCCTCGTACTGAACCCAAAAGCTGCCTAGCAAAATTAACATTAATGCTGCTCTCTTTTGCCAAAGCGTCTTGGCTAGTGGTGTGATGGTATCAAAACCTTTTGAAATGGCAGAGAGGAAAGAGTTTTTCAAAGCAATGGTGCCTTTTGGTAACCCAGAGAGAGTTAATCCGTTGTTTACTGAGGTGGCTGCCATGTATGTGGCCGTAGGTGTTCGTCTGTCATTTGTATCACTTAAAGGAGATTTAGCACTTTATAATCAGTGAGAACGTTTTCCTGCAAACGTGGCGTTATGATGAGTTAATTAAGTATTCATTGTAATAACACTGATAATAATGAACTTGGTTGGTATTCATTTTTCACACGCATATGTTCCCTATTTCCATCAGGATACTATTTTAGTTCATCTCCGCGTATCCGAAGGAAGTATAAAAATAAAAGCCCGTCACCCAGGCCTTTTCCGGCACTTAATAACAGCTTACCTCAGGGTGGAACACCAGGAGCACAGCGTGGCAGGGCAGCTCTACCCTGGAACGGCGCAGCGGGGTGTAGTAAAACCCGCTGAGGTGGGAGTACGCTGACAACGCTGAGCTCCTCGGGGGGCTCTGCCCCTGGGCTCCCCACGTGCTGCAGCCAGGCAGAGATCCCTGGCTCCAGACGACCCCGCGCTTGGAGTACAGCGTCACGGGGGCAGAGGTGTACGCCGTGAAGGCGTCGGTCTGAAGTGGGGGAGAGGGTCTCAGGTTCAAAAAACAAAAGGGCTGGTGGGGCTGGGGCTGCCCGTGGGGGCGCGGTTCAGGGTGGGCTCTGCAAGGGGCTGCCGAGGATGGGGCACAGTCCCTCGTCACCCCCGCGCACCCCACGGGAGGTGTCCCCACGGAGCTGAGGTTTCCATCTCGGAGAGGGCACAGTCTCCTGGCCAGACCCCGAGGGAACGCTGCTGCCCTGGGACAGTTCTGGAGCGTGCCCATGCCAAATTGCTGGTGTATCCAGGGAGGCAAGGGGAGATGTAATCACACCGTGCGGTGCGGGAAGGAGCTTCCCCCGCGCTGAGCCACTCCTGCCCCGTCCTGCTGCCCGCAGCCGGCCGACGCGGGAGCACCGAGACCCGTGGGGACAGCAGGAGGGAGAAAAACCGGCCCAAAATCCTGCTAAAAGCTGCTGGCGAAAGTCGCGTCATTTATGCCGGGAAGGGAAGGCACAGCTGGAGGGAAAGGAGTAGGAGAGGCTTTCTCCAACCACCCAGACCGTGGGATGGTGTGTGCACATCAGGGAGCAGCAGCTGGGCAGGAGCTGGGAATCTCTAGCTGTTCGGGTGATCATTTCCTGAGCTGTTTAAAATGCGTGGCTTCCATTTGCCAACCGGATCCCCAGCTGTGCCAACCGGATCCCGGGCTGGGGCCACCAGCTCTCCGGCTGTGCTGGGCCAACCAGATCTCGGGCTGTGCCAACCAGACCCTGGGCTGTGCCAAGCAGATCCCAGGCTGGATCCAGAGCAGCGTGGCCAGCAGGGTGAGGGAGGGGATTCTTCGCCTCTGCTCTGCTCTAGGGAGGCTCCAAGCCTCATCCAGCCTGGCCTTGGACTCTTCCAGGGATGGGGCATCCACAGCTCCTCCGGGCAGCCTGTGCCAGTGCTGCAGGAGTAAGGTTAGGGGGGTCAGGGCACCCACAAGACACGGGCGCACAGAGGAGTGCGGTGTGGCTGCAGCTGCTTGTCCCGGGACGTCTTCTCCAGCAGCCGGAGGGGAGGAGGACAAACTCAGCAATTAACCCTTTTCTTAATAGCGCATTGATTTCCAGGCCTGTGTCAGACACGGCATAATGGGCACAAAAGCCAGAACCCTCTGGCAGAGTTTCTACAGTGATGTGGGAAGACACAAATGCAGCAGGGAGCGCACTCGGAGAAGTGAGATTCCAGGAGAACCGAATGCTAATAATTCCAAAATTAATTCCTTCAATTAAAAATGAATACACTGCTGGAACGTTTCATACAACGAACCCCAGATAAAATTATTGTTCAATCCAATTAAATCTCAGTAAGATTTTCTGAGGATGTGATGGCATTTATTGAATTATCTCTGAACTGCTTATGCAAATCAGCGTTAGCCCTGAATGCAGCATGCTAATTCTGAGCTGCGTCTGCATGCAGCCGCTATAATTCCCTGCGGAGGAGAAAGAGGGCTGAACTTCTCTTGAGGTGGCTGGAAGATGCCTGCAGCTCTTGGGAGGGAGCTGTGGCCATCCCTGCTCCTGTCCTGCCACCACCGGTGCAAGGCAGCGCCTCCTTCCTGGGACAAAAGCTTTCGGAAACGGTGCATTTCTCAGGGCTCAGATGCTGATGCTCTGATGCTCTAGTTGGTCTCTTCGTGACGACTTCAGCTGCCAGTCAGGGCACGGCACGCGCCAAAGACCCCGGTTTCTGCACCCCTCCTCCGAGAAGTCTCTCTCCCGCTTTTAAGGAATGCCTCCAAGGGCAGGGAGCAGGTGGGATTCAGACCCCAACCCGTGGTACCTACGCCATGCACATCTGGTGGGGAGAAACCGCTGCCTCCTCCGTGTTAGAAACCAGAGCCCCTGCAACACTGGTCTCGTGTGGGGCTTTCCAGCAGCACTGGGGCCTCGGAGTTTTTAGTGCAACATCGGAAAGTTTGGAGAGCAGTTGTTAAATATGAGACATTTAACAGATTGCTTTGGGTTTGGGTTTTTTTCTTTCGCGCATGTTGGTGGGAGTGAAAGTATTTGCTGTCCCCAACAGAGAAGCTGATGGAGTGTATTGAGGTGTTTCTGCAAGCAGGCATGACTGTATAAATAATAAAGATCTCTTAGCATAAAAGGGAGGTTGGTTTTTTGGTTCTCTCAGCTGGTAGTGAAGTGGCCAGAAAAGCTCACAACAAACCTTAGCACGCTGCTCCAAGGTAACTCCTAGAGAAGCTGGAGACCGGCGCTGGCACGCAGCAAGGTTGCCTTCAGCACGGGGCGACAGACCATGGTTACGGAGAGCACGACCTCTCCTTGCTCAGGGAAGTGGCAGCTCAGCCGCTGAAGTTCAGCGCGAGGGCTGAGCGCGGCCTCACGCGTCGCTCCGGGTGCTACGAACCAGGAAACCCGGGACAAAGCAGTTCCCTGCGCAGCCGTGCGGGTGCTGCCGGCGGCAGCCAGCCTGCTGCTCATACATGCTCCCCCCGGAGCTGTCGGAGCGGCCGCTGGAGCAGGCGAGGGCCAGCGGCTGGTGGGCCATCACGCCTGGGCCCCGAGGATGCAGCAAGCCTGCAGTGGGAAGGTTGGGTAAGGAGCTGGGAAAGGAACGTCTTCGGGTGGAGATTTGCCTCCCAGAGTTCGTTCATGCACAGTTTGTACCTAAATGAAGTCACTTTCTTGGGGTGGCCTCGGTCACTCCACACTCGAAAGCTCCACATCCCGAAAGCTCCTGGACACAGCGGATTTCCTCCCGTGCAGCTCCGCAGAAGGACCAGATGCAAAACCTGGGGAGAGAATGCGCCGGGTGCTGCACTCGGCAGATCGTCACGAATGAACCGGGAGAAACAGAGACAAAGAGCAAAGATTCTGTTGGTCTTACACCCCCACAAGAGGAGATTTGAGAGTCTCTCAGGGAAACGAGTTTTCTCGGTTAAACAGCTGGGAACTGTGGAATGGGGCTGGAGAAAGGGATGGACAAGAGGCTGGTGGGTTTTGTGCCGGCGCGAGTGTGCAGAAGGCACAGACCCGAAAGCAGAAGACACACAGACCATGAGAAGGCCCCCAGCAACTGCTGGTGAGTTGATCTGAGTACAGAGGACACAACAATCTGCTGGTAACTGATTCTTTAACACATCTTTCCCAGTGAATCCCAAGCGCCGACTGCGCAGCGCATCCCAGTGATCCGGTTCACACATTTGCCTGGTTCCCATACCAAACCGCCCAACGGCACGTGCTGGGCGAGAGGCAGATGCTGAAGTTGCACTGTACAACGCGGCAGAAGCAGAAGGCTGGGAGCAGCCACGTGCCCCGCTGCCACCTCTTGCCGTGCTGCCCCTTGCTCGCCCGGACTCCGCGCAGGGTCGCTGGGGAGCTGCAGGCACAGCCGGCTGCTCCTGCCCTTCCAGCGCCATCCGACCGGACGTCCCAGGGATGCTGAAACAGTGGGGATGGAGGCACCGGTGTGCCGGTGGAGGGAGGCATCCAACCCCCAAGCTGACCTCGTCAGGAGTCACCAGCTGAGCGAGGTGAGCAAACCCCAAAGCCCACTGCCCCCCCGTCCCACGGGCTGGATGGCTGAGCCCACCGCTGAAGGGGGCTACACCCCCCAACCCCTTTTTCTGTTTGCTTCCTTTCTTTGAAAGGACATCAGAGTACTCTCTGTCTGTTTAAAAGACATCCCTTCCCAAAAAAAACCTTCCACCAAGTCAGATTTCCTCTCTGGCTTCTCACCCCAGGAGAAACAGAGCACGAAATCGCAGCTGAAGCTGCTGTTGCCCGATAAATGTGTTTCCTGCTGGGCTCTTCCCCTCACCTCGGCCTCGCTGGGCACAGACGGGTCCCACAGCCCCGCAGATGTGGAATAATGCAGGAAGGAGGGGAATTCTGGGGTCTGCAGCCCCACGTCTTACTGAGCGCGGGGTGGACACCGCAGTTAGCTCAAGTGGTCGGGATGACAATGCTTCCAGCTTCCTCTCCTACTCTGAAATGGAAGAAAACCCTGAACGCTGATTTTCCACATGCACTTTCCTTTGACGCTTGGAAGGTTTTTTTATTAGACAGTTATTTCCTAAACTTTCCCTGTGCGATGGTTATTTAAACATTTCGGTTTCCTGCCTGCAGCACTGACGCTCCCGGTTGTCAACGTGAATGCCAGTGAGTCCGGCTGTGCAACGATGGCAAAGCACGCGGGGAGCGTTCGCTGGCCCCGCGCTCCTCACAGTCCCCTTTTCTCTCCCTCTTTGCATTTTGCTGGGGTTTTTTTACCCCCTGGTCATGTCTGTTTGGTCTGAGAACAGAAGGAATTAGCCTGCAGGGACGGATCGGTTTCCATTCACAGTAGAAATATGGCAGGGTGGGCTGGAGGAAGGTGACATTTATTCTGCATTTCTACCTTATCCAAAGAGCAAGCATCGGTTGCCTGAAGATTTCATGACCACTCCCAAAACGAGACGCACACGCTCCTTAAATCCGGCCTTGGCTTAATAAACATCTCCATCCCCAGCTCACTCGCGGGAAGTGGTGCGGCCGTAAGGGAAGCCACGTCTCGCGCACGGGTAGGAAGGGCTTCGCTTCAACCAGGGTGCAGTGTAAGAGCAAACACAGCCAGTTCTGGAGGGAAAAAAGAGTTTATGAAAGACAGAATGAATCATTCATTTCTTTATTTCACAAAAATCATTGAACTGGCTGCATTTTTGTCAATGATGTCACCATGGAAGAACTGCTGAAGTGCAACTGTGCCGACCAGCCTTGCACCTGTGTGGGTAAAGGGATGCACTTCGCAAGGCTCTTCTTCATCTCACCAGTATTTCCACCAAAACTCTATTAATGTTTGATGCTTAACAGGGTGTTTACTTTACATGCAAATGAACTGGGCACTGAAGTGCGTTAAAAAGACTACGGTTTAAATGTTACATTTAAATTCACACCTAGATGTCAAAGGAGCTTCTTTGGAGCGTGTTTCTGGTTGCAGACATCCCCACCAGTGTCCTGAGCACGGCCGGGGTGGGCTGGGGCCAAAAGGGGCAGGGTGGTAGGGACAGGTGACATGCCTCATTGGAGCCACTGAAATGGCCAGAACAAACGTTGAAGCTTTCCAGCTCCAGGTCTTCTTGTCAGGTCTCCTGAAGCGACGGTAGGTATGTCGTGAAGCACGGCACGGGCCAGTCGGGCTAAGCTGTGAGGGCTTTAAGTCAAGCCCTGGGGTGGAAGGATGCCGAAGGAAGACTCTGCATTTCCATGGATCCTGGTGGGAACTTCCTCAGCGTCACCAGGATTAAACGGCTCATGAGTGAATGATAAATGCGTCTCCGGGAGCATCTGCCCGGGGGAAGGCAACGGCCTTTTTGGTCAGCAGGGGCTACAAACTGCAGATTTCATATTGAACGAGGATGAAATCACTGCTACCAAAAAACTGGCGGGGCGAGGGGTGAACTGCATCAAGAAAAACATTGATTTCTGAAAAACCCTATAAGCAGAGAAAACATCTTTCACTTGAGTTTTAGAATCAGTGTTCCTCAATGTCTCCTTCAAAATCAAGCCATCTGGCTTTCTCAAAACAATTATTATCACATATAATGTTATAGGGTTTTCAAGTTTAACAAGTACAGTGAATCAAAAAGAAAAACACACAGCTGTTTACTGAAATTACATGTATAATGTGTGTGTGACAAGTGCACATAACAAAAACAGAGAGAGGGGCATGCCCAAAAAAGGTACAAAGAACTTTTAGACTGCAAAGAAAATTATTAAACACTTGGCATGAAATTATGGAGAAGATGTTATGAAATAATCACTGAAAAGTGAGGGAAAATGATAAGAATTACCCACACTAGACCCCAACACACAGGCTTCTCTGCTGAGGTTTCTTATCAGCAACAGCCTCCACCCCACACACCCTCCCCTGCACCCAGCTCCTCCACTCAGCGCCTTCTGGTGTCTTCCACATCGTGTCCTCAGTCCTTCCAGAAAATCATGGAATCACAGAGCGGTTTG
>NW_010257253.1:0-3728 GCF_000690775.1 Eurypyga helias
GGCTTTAAGGTCCCTCCCAACCCACCCCACTCTGCTCCTGTGCCGCAGCACGTGCAGTCTGGTCACCGGTGTTCAGAAGGCAGTGTGAGCACATCGAGCTTGGAAAGTAGAACGGAGGAGTGCTGGGAGACTGCTGGCTCTCCAAAATAAATCTGACACTAGTGATTACGTTAATCAGTACTACTTCTCGTCTGCTTTTAGCTTCCAAACGGAGCCTTCAATCTGTGTTCTAATGGTGGGGTTCTACCTTACCTATCAGCTCGGCTGGGCACAGGGATAATAAGGGTGCTTGGGTGGGTAGGAGGCCTAACTTAGCTTCCAGGCGTGTTGCTGCCGTGCTGTTTGATGTTTATGTCAGTCACTTTTTCCTGTACCTGTTTCATCCTCCTGCCTATCCTCTCTGAGATTACCTGTGATTAGTGTGAGGGCGTAGTCATACTTGTGCTCGTAGCTAGAGGGATGTATTCATGCATCCCAGCCTTAAGGGCCGTAATTAGCAGCCAGGTTATACTGGTCTGCGTCCCGTCGTCCTGCGTGTCGTGCGGTGCTTAGATCCTTTAGCAACTGGAATATGGGTAACAGGAGGAAGCGTCTAACAGGTGTGTGTTGGGTAACCCTGGCAGTGCGGGTGGGCACTGCTGCTGTGCTCTGGTTGAATCTGCAGTGTCGCTTCTTAATTTGCACCATGTCCCATAGCTGGTGAATGGGTATTTGAGGTTTTAGAGCTGCGGGGTTGTTTTTTTATTTGAATGTTTTTCCAGGTTTCACACTGGACTTTTTTTTTCCTGTGGATGTGTTAAGTTCTCTTGCAGGGGAGGATTTTTCAGCTTTCCTAGGGCAATATGAGCAAGTTTGCCTTGATTCTTCAGTACATTACTGCTGCTCTGGGAAAGGGGTATTTCATAGAATCACAGAATGGTTTGGGTTGGAAGGGACCTTAAAGATTGTCCAGTCCCACCCCCTGCCATGGGCAGGGACACCTTCCACTAGACCAGGTTGCTCCAAGCCTCATCCAGCCTGGCCTTGGACACTTCCAGGGATGGGGCATCCACAGCTTCTCTGGGAAGCTGGGAAGCTTCTTCGTTTATAAGAATAAACGTGCTGTGCTCTGTTTTGGTGTGGAAAGGGAGGCAGGGGGAGAAAGTAGCAGAAATCTGTCTCCTTTAAGATGAAATTGTATGGGTGATGCTCTTGCAGGGAGAGAGCAGCAGCCCTTGCATAAACGCTGGGTATATTAACATTTCTAACTAGTAAATTTATGGATAATCTCTTCTTTTAGAGGATTTATTCTGATTTGAGAGCATTAGTCTCGGGGAAAATTAAACCTCTTTTAAATCCACTTTGTTCAGATTCTGGACTGGGGAACTGCTGGTAAGCCCTGCCATCTTCCTTCAGCTTTGCTGCCGGCTTGATTGGAAATGCAGCGCCGAGCTGGTCGGGAGCATCTGGAGTTTGGGTTTTAGGGACTTTATCCCGTTGTGTCAAAACGGATTTGGAAACCGTTCGCTTGGTTCCTGTAATGAGCGCGTGCAGCTTCGAGCGCTGCCAATAAAACAGCCCCTAAACCAAACGGCCCGAAAGGTTAAAACGTTTGTGGGAGCGGTGAGAAGCATCTTAAAGCTGCTCGTCTGCCCGATGCTGCAGTTTTGGGGTGCTGGGGAGGCTGCCTTCAGCCTGCCTGCTAGCGACGGGCGCTTCCACGACTGTCGAGGTGTCCGTTTCAGGTAGCTGATTCATGGCCCCGTAGGGTTAATCATAGTTTCTATAGCCGTTAAATATTTAACGAGAGGGTGGGGCTCACTTTCAGTTTGGTGTGAGCTTCTTGCCAGCCTTACAGCTGATCCGTTCGCGGTGTTTGGCCGATGGGTCGCCTTTTCCGGGGGGACCGATGTCGAAGGACGCGCGGTCGCGGTGCGCGCGACGCGTGCCGAAGCGACTCCGGGGTTTTGGCTGCTGGGCCCGAGCGTTTCTGGCGGTTGGTTTGTACCGCGCTGTGTGGCTGCGTTGGGAAGCGAATGCAGAGGGTCGGAGTCCTTTACCTCGGCGTGAGATGCTGAGCTTTACCGCCTCTCGAGTATCAGTGAAGATGGAACTGCCCGACCATCCGCGGGCGCATCCTGCGCTCTCCACGCGTCGTTCCTGCGGGGTTTGACGTTACCTCTTGGGCTCGTAAGTTATCAGGACGCTCCTTGCGACTGCAGTCCCATCTTCCCGAAAGCTCTATTTGTTTGGCATTTCCAAGGTGACTTTGCTGCAGGAAGCTGTTGGCGCCCTCCCTCTTAATGCCAGTGGCAAGCGGTTTGATTTGCATCATCGAGATAACGCGGTGGATAGCGTTTCTGGGTGTATTTGAAGCCACGTGTCGCCTCGCTCTTGCATCCTATAAAAATATGGTGCATTCTTGAACTTGGAGCACAACATTGATCCCGGGGAAGTGCATCAGCTGAACACATCACCGGTGGGCGGCACTTCTGGGATGACCGACCGTGCTGCTGACGAGCTGGGGCTTCAGCGGAGCCTGGTCTGAGGTTGGTGTGAGTGGGGGCTCTCAGGGGAAAGCATCACGGGTCGTGCCGTTTGCCTTCACCCTTGCACCCCTTTGGAAAGCTTTAAAAATAAATCATTTTCACCTCTAAAGTTCTAGTTCTGATGCGGGGTGTGAGCTGCTTGTGACAACGAGGGCGGCTGAAATAGGAATCTGTTGGGAGTGGATCTGTATCTGCATTAAGCAGCAGAACGTGTCCGTCGCCAACAGTCTGTCAGGGAGATGCTGGTTACAAATCACTGCGCTTCACTTAGCAGCGGGCCGACTTTTGCCCGCGTCCCCGAGGTGAATCGTGTCTGGGGTTAAACCGCCGTTCAAGAACGGCCAGTAAGGCGGTTGGGAACGCGGCGCGCGAGGAGCTGGGGTGGTGTGTGCCGGCGTGCTGGGCTCCGTCAGGGATGTTGGTGCCACCCTCTGTGGCGATTACGTCCCCTGTTATTGTAGGTGTCCCTCCACCCCGTCCCTCACAGGGGGATCAGAGCTCTGCCAGTCACACCGACTTTGCAGGTGAAGTGGAAAGCCTGGTTTAGCTGCCCTCCTCGTTTCTGTTACGCTTCTGGAGGCGAACAGTTTGGTCCTTGCTTTCTGACTGTAGTAGCTGGGGCATGAGATCACCCAAACCTGTATTTGGGGAGCTTTCTCACGGTCGCAGGCTTGAGTCTTAAATTCCGTGTCCCCACAGGCTCTCAACAAGAATTACTTGCTGCGTTTCCGATGGCTGATACTAAGGGGGCTGAGCTGCCTTGTGCCTGCGGCTTGAAATAGCCGTTGTGGGGTGAAACGTTTGCTGTCTTCCAGCGGGGTGTTTGTTAAATGGTCTCGTTCAGCTCGGTTTTTCAACAGATGGGATAGATATTCGCCAGCCTGGGCAGCCGCGGCGGTCGTTCTGCAAGGTGAGACGTTTCGGTTTTGATGGGCAGGAGGAATAATAATGTCCTCTGATTCCTAAGTGATGACTCCTTGGGTTTGGATCCGTGCGTTTTTTTTTTTAAAGGATACTAGTGTTTGTCTTCGAAATCTGAGTCAAAAGCCAGAAGTGAGCAGAAGCGGTTCCCGCGTGGTGCTGAGAGGATGGGGCTTGTGGATAGAGCTCCCAGGATGCTCGAGGGGACCGGGAGGATTGGTGCTTCGACTGAGAGGATGGGGCTTGTGGATAGAACTTCCCCGCATGTCGGTGGGGCTC
>NW_010257253.1:3785-6354 GCF_000690775.1 Eurypyga helias
TCACGCTTTTCGGTTTGTGCTTGGGTGGAGGGAGAAATGATGAACCCCGCCGGGAATCCTGTCAGTAGCCGGTGTTTCCAATGGAATTGTGCCGCAGATGGGCGGATTTGCGGACCAGCACATGGGGACCGCAAGCAGGGGGGAAGGGATGGAGATGCCAGTGCTGGGTGTGCATTGAGAGCACCACAGCAACGGCCCCTCCGCCGACGTCGTCTCTTGGCAGAGGCAGCAGGGAGCGTCTGAGCACCGGTGCTCTCCGGCCCAGGCGTTCCGTTCCCGGCCTGGACTAAATACCTGCAGGCTTGAGGGACTGTGCTGCTGGGTCCTGCAGAAGCGAGCGAGGCGGGTCGGCTCCCATCTCAGCGCTTTATTCCCTGCTCTCAGGGCTGTTGCTGCCTTTGGGAAGGGGCTTCGTCCTTCCCAGGCACCGCGTTGAACGGGAGGAGGGCGTGTGAGGCAGCGAAAAATCTGTCCTCATCCATGGTGATGACCGAGCTGTTACGTTGTGGGTTTAGTCACGTTTCCTGGTGCTGCCTGGGGACATCTGGGACAGGTCAACACCTCACACTGCAGGACCTGATCTGCCCGTCCAGTCCCCAGAAGTCAGAGAGAATGCCTGTGTGTTTTAGTGGATTGGCAGTTTAATTGGCCTACACGCGAGTTTGAGGTGGGTTTGTGGCTGGAGGACCCATGATTTATGTTGTGATCCCTTAACAAAACATTCTTGGGGAGGGCAGACCTGCTGTTGTTCGGCCGCTGCAGTACAAAGGCTTTGCTGGAAGTGCAGCAGGCTTTCTGTGCCTGTTGTGTCCATCTGTCTGCGCTGGCTGAGGGAGAGCTGGAATTTGGAAATGCTTTGAATTGTGCAGGGGAGCAGGTGGCTTTCCATTGCCTGGGTTTACAATGACTTGTTTATTCCGGTGTAGAGTGGGTTAGGGTTTTGTTGCTGTCTGTTGTTCCAAGAAAATGAGAGGGATGAGGAGCAGAAGGGGTGAAACTGGTTGAACTGGAATTCCTGGGTTAGGCCTGGCCTTGGGTGATGAACAGCAAGGTCCTGCTCGCTTCAAAACCTGGGGCTGGCAAATCCTGGTGCGCTGGGATCTGTTGGCACTTGGGGTTTTTGCTCTTAAGTGTATTGGGGTTTAATAACAGTTCTGTAGCAGAGATCTCAGTCTTATAAATGTGAGTATAATCTTACAAATGGGAGTAACCAAGTCTTTTGTCACAGTCATAGATACTCTGGGGGTATCTATCATAGATACTCACGGCTTGGTGACCTAAGGCGTGGAAAGATAAGGATGGCACCTTTCCTTTGGGGTTTGCTGTGGAAAAAGGAATAGACCACCCGGCAGGCCCTGATGATTCACGTCGGATCTTTCAAGCCTGGCTGTGGTGCTGGGAAGCCTGACCCCACGCCTTCCCAACCCAGTCCTACCCCTTTCCTGTGACAGCGACCGCTCTCCAGCGAGACCCCTGTTGGGGCTTGCAGCTGTGTAAACACCTAAAGTTGCTGAAGAAGGGATCCTGTGTATTCACTCCCTTTCCTTTATACTCAAACAACTGTTTGTGGGCCACAGATCAAGGACCCGAACTGGATTAACCCCAGCTGCTTCTGTACCAGGCTGGTTTGGACTGGGCTCAGCTGCTGGAGAGATTCCCGCTGCCTCCTGCACGGAGCAGTTTTGGGGTTCCCGTGCAGTTGCTCTGGTGTGTTTGGTGGTTGTGCCTGCATGCCTTCACCCCGTGCTTGCCACTCAATTGCGCCCTCGAGGAAGCTCTCAGGTTTAGTCGTTTGTCTAGTTTCGTTTTCAGTTCACACTAACCCCAAGAGCCGTGGCGCTGCAGGCCTGGAAGGGCTCAGCTCCCCAGGGTTAGATGGTTTGGCACTGGGGGGCTTTTCCTCAGGCCTGATAATTTTTGTGGGAAGCCTGTTCTTTCCTTTGGCTCGCACAGATGAATGCTTTCTCCTTTCAAAAAGCCCGTTTTATCCCAAATGCATCAATATGTTGTATTTTTTGCAAGACAACAGGGAAATTGGGGTGCTTTGGTTGTTTTTGGGGTGCGTTCTCTTTGCTGCAAATACAGGTATGGGACATAGGGCAAATAACTGAGGTCTTTACAGTATAAACTACTCAAAGCTTGACTCTGCAGCAAGGTAATTAATACCTGAACTAATGCAAGGAAGTTTTCGTGATGGGAGGCAGCTCAAGAAATCCATCACTGCATCGCCTTCGGCTGCTGAGACCAGGCTGGAGCTAGGACAGCATTAGGGTTGAGTGGCCTGAGCTGGTCCCCGCTGCAGAGCGGTGGGCTCAGTCCGTGGGCTGCCTCTCCCCGGAGCTCCCTGACCCATCCGGAGGGCCAGGAGAGGCTGCAGGGAAGGAGTCGTTACAGGTTCCAGCAAATAAACCCTCAGTGAAGGAAACGACTGATGGTTGGCAGAGCTCCTGCAGCTTTGTGCGTGCTCATTGCTCGCTGTTGGGATGTGAGAGCGCGGGGCTGTTTGCTGCCAGCCCCGTGAGAGCTGCGGTAGGTTGGGATGCGGGTGTTTCATAGAATCATAGAATGG
>NW_010257254.1:0-1028 GCF_000690775.1 Eurypyga helias
TGTGAGCCCCAAAGCTACGCTGTGAGTCCCAAAGCCATGCTCCAAAGCCCACAAGCTGTAAGCCCCAAAGCCAAGCCTCAGGCCTCAAAGCCATGCTGCGAGCCCCACGCTGTGAGCACCAAAGCCACGCTGTGAACCCCAAAGCCACCCTGTGAACCCCAAAGCCACACTGTGAGCACCAAAGCCACGCTGTGAACCCCAAAGCCACACTGTGAGCACCAAAGCCATGCTGTGAGCACCAAAGCCACGCTGTGAACCCCAAAGCCACGCTGTGAACCCCAAAGCCACACTGTGAGCACCAAAGCCACGCTGTGAACCCCAAAGCCACGCTGTGAACCCCAAAGCCACACTGTGAGCACCAAAGCCACGCTGTGAACCCCAAAGCCACGCTGTGAACCCCAAAGCCACACTGTGAGCACCAAAGCCACGCTGTGAACCCCAAAGCCACACTGTGAGCACCAAAGCCACACTGTGAGCACCAAAGCCACGCTATGAACCCCCCGGCCCCCAGGACCTTCCAGCCAGCCCCATCCCGTTGCCACCCACGTCCCCACCAGCTCCCCAGGTTGCCAATGCCCCAGGACCAGGGACCGAGCCACGGGCAGAGGTGGAGTCATGGGGGCTGAAAGCCAGTTCAGGGTCAGAAACAGGCCCCACGCGGGCAGGAGGCGGCCAGGCAGAGCTCGCCGGGGCAGAGGGGATCCCATACCCGTCTGCCCAGGATCTGGTTGATGGCCGCGCTCTCCTTCAGCGTGCACTCGGCCACCACCTTGGCCCTCATCTCCTTCATGTACAACATGAAGGCGTTGAGCGGCTTCTTGATGTGGGGCTTCTTCTCCTCCTCCTTCTTCGCAGTGACGGGGGATTTCCTGCAGCAGGGGCGATGGCGGGTGAGGATCTGTGCCCATGGGACAAGCGCCCGTCCCCGGGGCCCTCCCACTCCCACACTCACGAGTTGCCTCCGGGGCTAACGCTGGGCTGGGTGGGCTCCTGCTTCACGATGGGCGAGACGATGGTCGGGTGCGGGA
>NW_010257254.1:1122-1401 GCF_000690775.1 Eurypyga helias
AGCAGGAGGGGAGGGCTCATCAGCCCCTACCTTCCACCCAAACCCTCCTGAGAACCCCCCCGGGGTTTAGGGACCAGCCTCAGCCCAGCTGGGGCTTTGGTTTGACAGCGGATCCCGCCCCAGCTCGTGCAGGACGGTACCACGGACCCAACTTAAGTGATGCCCTGAGCCCATGGGACGTCACTTTTTCCCCGTGGGGACCATCTGCACCCTCATGGGGGTACTTTTGGCTGAGGAGGCAACTGCAGCCTCCTGGGACCAGTCTGTGCCCGTGCAGAG
>NW_010257255.1:0-216 GCF_000690775.1 Eurypyga helias
GGCAAAGAAGGTGTTAAGTACTTCATACTTCTCATCATCCTTAGTCACCATGTTTCTGCCCATATCCAGTAAGGGATGAATATTTTCCTTAGTCCTCCTTTTGTTGTTAATGTATTTATAGAAACATTTTTTATTGCCTTTTACGGCAGAGGCCAGATTAAGTTCTATTTGGGTTTTGGCCCTTCTAATTTTCTCCCCGCATAACCTCACAGCCTT
>NW_010257255.1:604-825 GCF_000690775.1 Eurypyga helias
CCCAGCTGCATCAGGAAGTTCTCTTCCACACACTCTAGAAACCTCCAAGACCATTTCTTCTCTGCTATACTCTATGTCCAGCAGACAACTGGTAGGCTGTAGTGCCCATGAGAACAAGGGCTAGTGGTTACAAGACTTCTCCCCGCTGCTCATAAAATAGTTCATCTGCCTCTTCGACCTGGTTGGGTGATTGTAGCAGACTCCCACCATGGTACCTGCCT
>NW_010257256.1:0-6646 GCF_000690775.1 Eurypyga helias
TTGAAAGGCAAGTCCTGTGATGACACTGGACTTCCCTGAAAAGAACTGAATCAGATAATGGAACTCACTTCCGAAACAGCTTCATAGTCACTTGGGCTGAAGAACACGGCACTGAGTGGGTGTACCACATCCCCTCCCATGCACCAGTCCTGGGGATTGTCAAGCTGTGCAACGGGCTGTTAAAGACCACCCTGAGAGCAATGGGGGCTGGGACTTTCTCAAACATTAGGACACACATTTAGCAAAAGCCACCTGGTTAGTCAACACCAGAGGATCTGCCAATGGTACTGACCTGCCCAATCAAAACTTCTGTGCACTGTAGGAGATAAAGTCCTTGTAGTGCATGTTAAAAATGTTGGGAAAAACTATTTGGGTTACTCCTGCGTCAGGCAAAGGCAAACCCATCCGTGGGGCTGCTTTTGCTCAAGGACCTGGGCCTGAGGAAGTCCGCTGTGTGCCTCAGGGGGATTTGATCCAGGGAAAAATAGCCCATGAATTAAATTGCATGATGGACATTAATTGCTGCAACTAACCCTTGTTCTGAGTTCTGTTGTAGGAATCACTCTGGCAGAGATTACCTGAACCTACAGAGATCCAGCCCTGCCAGAAGTGCAGCAGTGACCTGACCTGAGCTGGTATCAGCACCCAAGGATCCCGCACAACACCCCTTTTCCTGTCTTGAGTGACCCCACACTTGATGCCACCTGAAGTCATGGACTAATGGACATTTTGCCAAGACGGTCCACAGACTAAGGGCATGATATCTGTGTGGGATGGGAAAGGGGAAGCTGGTTCATGCGAATTTATGGAATAGTGTGGGACCTGAGCATGATGTAAATGGTATGAACCAAGGGGTGGAGAATATGCTGGTTTCAGGCAGGAACAAGTTCCTCTCCTGCACAGAGTTGAGTGGCCCAGAGCAGCCAAGAGAGTTGTCTCACTCCATCGTACATCAAGCTGAGTAGTCAGGCTGGGTGTGCACGTGCACCCAGGCATTTCAGAGGTGGGAAGTGGCCTGGGGCGGGGGATCGTTTAGGCTTTGGCCTAGTTTGACATAGCTAGGTCGTTCGCTCTTTTGTTAGTTCTTGGCACGGTTGCCAGCAACGGGGCGGGTCTTTTGTTAGTGGGTTGGAGGGTGGGTGGGTTTTCTCCCTGCTTTCTGATTTCTCGCTGCTCTGTGTGTCGGTTGGTGCGTAGTGAGCTACTGTATCATCAGTCCTATTGTCTATTGTTTTAATTACTTATTAGTAGTAGTAATGTTAGTATCACTATAATTTTCATTTCTATTATTAAACAGTTCTTATCTCAACTTTACGAGCTTTCCTTGTCTTTTCCTCCAACTCCCTTCCTGTACTGGGGAGGGGGGGAGGTGCACAAGCGACTGGGTGGTACTTAATTGCCAGATAAGGTGACATGACAGGGAGGCAGTATTAAACATGATATGGATTTTCAACTTCTATTCAGAACTAAACTGAACAGAACCTTCAAGGTTAAGTTTCCTGCTTATTTCAAACCCTTAGGCTCATCATCTTTTTAAATGTGGGCTTCTCCAGATCAGCTTCCTGTCTTCATTCTAATCTTTCCAGTTATTCTCAGCTTCATCAATGTTCACACTCAGATTTGATCACAGGAAAGATGAGACACAAACATCAGTACCTAAGATGGCCTGTCAAGCACACAGTATCTCAGATTTAAACACTACACCAACCTGATCCAGAGTTTTACAGCCATCCACCAGAACTCCTACAGGCTGTGTATCCTGCAAGCTGTCCTTCAGTTCTTTCAGCTCCAAGTCCTGCGGGCGGAGGCTATCTTCCTATAAGCACAGGATGTACCATAACAGGATTAGTACAGAACACTTCAGCATAACTATACCTTTGTGATCTCTTCTGATGTCTTTTATCAGGCCAAGGAAGACATCTGAAAGGAAATGTTACCACACAATGAGTATACTCCCTAGAAACAGAAAAATTTAAATGGACAGACATTTAACACTTCAATTTTAATCCATATTCAGGAGAATGGTAACACAAGAGGTGGTATCTTGGCTTCCCCAAGACTGGAGTTAGAAAGGAAAGAATTTTTCAATACATAATAACTAGAGAATGGCATTGGTAGCAAGAAGAGACCGCAAACAGATTTTCTGAAGAATAAACCACATTTTTCACTCTTCAGGCTATTCCAAAATTCTATGGTCTTTGTTATGACTGTAATGCAAGGTGTACATATTGCTGTGTAGGGGAAAAAACTACTACAGCAGCAATAGTTGAGCTTTCAGACCAATATTAAGATTTTCAAAGCCAAACAATAAACTTTGACAGCAAAGCTGTCAATTTTAAACAGGAAAGAATTCTGATTTTCCTAATTGTCACTTAAAATTCCAAAGGCATCAGTCAAGCTGTCCAACAGATAAGCACTTGTGCTGCTGTCAATACTGTTATAATGCTAAGGAGAGGCTGTTTTGTATTTTTAAAAAATCAGTGTTCTGTTAAAATGTCTTTACCATCTCTGACAGAACCTATGTTGGTATCTCTTAGGCCACACAAAACAGTTCAAAAGTTTAAAAGATTTCTGTTTAAAACTGGTTCCATTTTAGTTTAGTCTACAACTGAAAGTGATAAAAGGACACATTTCGAACAGTGCACGCTATATGTCTGACTTCTAGCCAGTGAATGTTTACCAAGATCTTTCAAATTCTGAGTTACACGTCACAAGTACCACAGCTTCTACCTATCAGGTGTCTCCTGAGCTTGCAATATACTCGTGTTTTCCCACCCTCCAACTATCAAAAGGTCTTTTTATTTGTCTCATCCCAACTCTAAACTGACTTGAAATCTCTCTATGCACTTCTGAAACAGCAGCCATAGCAATTAAGACCCACCTCACTAAGCTAAACAGCAATACAGCAAAATGAATAAATACAGACAAGCACCAACATGCCACGTGCCCCCACAAAAAAACCAAACTGTGACAGAATAAAAACAAGGAGGGCAGAAAAGAGAGCTTCCCATGCTTCACCCACGCTTCACCCATGCTTCAGCCATACCAGGTATAATTTCTGCAGAACATTTTACTTCCTGTCTGCAAGAAGGAAGTATAATTTCATACAAATCAGGGTGAAAACATACCACGGTGACCTCAGACGAATTTCTCCCAAGGAGAAGTGGCTGACATCGCTTACTGACCTGCGACTGTGGTGGAACAGGTGTGATGTTTGCAACATGACTGGAGATGGGCAAGATATTCAGCTGATCATCAATCACGATGCAATTCTTGCATGAGGCCAGAGACAGAATGAACCTGAGCAGTCAAGCAAAGGCAACTCAGTAAAAACAGTAGCAACACAATTGCATTTTGGTAGTTTATTTAAACTCTTTTCTAAACTCAGACATAGTATTTACAGCTACTTACAGCTGAGCTACAAGCTCACACAACTGGCAGCACGCCTCTAAGAGTAAAATCGGGATCGTCTACACCAAACAGGTTTCAGGTATACACTTACCAGAATGCCTCCAAAGAAGAAAGCTAACTAAAGACGTTCTACCAAGAGAGCATTTAAGTAGAAGGTAACTGCATAAAAGTGCAAGATGTGATTCCCCACCAATTGCGACAAGCGCTGACACCCCCAGACTGCAGTCAGTGCTGGCTTATTCATCCTTATGCTTTCTGGCATCACATAACCACCTGCACGCTATAGAACAACTTCTGCCATTTCCCTAGGGCTTGCTTAATCAGTAAGAGCTGCTTATTCTGTACAATAAAAGCAGAGAAACCACATTTACAAGGCACTTCTAAAACCACAGAGAAGACTCCACACTAAGCAGTTTCATGTTTTGCAGTAGTGCAGTACCTGAAGTTCTGTGCACCTGGAGTCTATGATTCTACAGAGTGTTTCAAGAAAGAAAATTCAAATGCTTAGTCTGCAGTCAGTCCCAAAGAACAGTTTACAAATTTGAGCCTATTTGCATTTATTCTTTGTAACATAGGTCACAATTTTGTATGCAACTCCTCCAACAACAGACTGGTTTCATTTCCGGAACAGTTCACTGGAGCAGCCAAGAAGTCCTACTCCAACGCAAACCTACAGGATGCTTTCCCAATATGAAAACACAATGCTGCTCCTGATGCTTTTCTTAGGTATACAGCCCAGATCTTTGACACTCTTAATACCTTACCTCTCATTGAACCGTCCTACCACATCCTGGTGTGCCTCTGTTCTGTACCGAGAGTGTACGTCCTGAAGCAAAAAACCATAAATGTCAAGCCAGAGAATGAACAGCAGTAAGTGACATTTACAAGAATGGAACAATACAACTTCTTTTCCACTCTTGTGGCTTAGTCTCCCTTTCCATCCACACCACACGCCAGACAGGATTCTGATTTTCTGTTTGTTGTGAAACATCCGCATTTTCCAAATACTTGTTAAAAATGTACTTTTCTCACCAATAGTTTTCACAATGGTCTTACTTAATCTTGCCTGACCTAAAGATCAATTCTGCCAGGTACAGAACACTTCAGACACCTCAGGGATGATAAGAAAAAACAGTCCACCACTTTAATTTGCCTCCCAGCATTATTACTGAAGAAAACAGTTCCTGCTCTAGGGGTACGTATACTCAACATGAATAGGTCATATATAGAAGTATAGAGTAGTTGCAAAGCTGAGCTGAACTAGTAACAGGTCATAAAACACTCAAAGGGTCTATTTTTTACTTAAATTTTCTGCTACATGGGCAGATGACATAAACACTTTCCAAAGTCACTGCGAAACAAAAGAACAGTTACATTTGTGAATGGCGCGTGTCTTCCTTGTAACCTAGGGGTGTTTCATGACACGCAGGTTGGCAGAACTGCCCAAGCATAAGACACATTTAATCACAGACAAATGAAGGAGCAGGAAAGATAACGGAATGAAGTTCACAGCCCATAGTAAAAGCTAGAACTAACCACTTAGTATCACCATGATGTACCTGCTTATGTAAGCAGACACATCACGTTGAACGTACCATGGTCATCGTGTAGAGCTGCTTCAGTGAGTTCATTGTTCTCAGGAGAATCACCACAATTCCTCCACCTTCTACTGTTTCAACAGTTCTAGCTAGCAGGTTTGGAGTTAAGGCTTCAAAATCCTAGAAAATAAATAAAACTTTTAAGTTGCCGGGAGTTCATCAGTGCCACTAGCACCTACTAAAAGGAACAGAAAGCCTAAACCCATTATTTCTCAGTTTAATTCACACTTAACATTTGCATTAACCAATGCCCCGTGAACATTCTACCAGCAAGATGCCATCACCCTCACAACACCTGTAAAGGATACACAAGGCCATCGCAATTGAAATCACAGAAACAACCAATACTATTCCTGCAGCATTTAAACTGAAAGCAATCAATACTAGTGCAACAACCCTTTTACGTCAGAAGTTTAACCCCTTACCTGAAGTACACACATGCCAAAAGTGTTACCAAGAATCTTATGAGTTTCATTGTAGTAGCAGTAGCGAATGTTTGTGGCTGCTATAAACAACTCAAAAGGATCATCATCCTTTATGTTTAAAGTTCCACTTTTAATCTTCTTCTGTAGTTGTCTCATCCTCTTCTTCCGATGGCTGGAAAACAAAATAAACGGACGCTTTCTTGGGAAAAGGGTTTCAGAAACGTGCTTTCAGGCCTACCTTCAAGCCTAATTGGAAGTCAGAGCTCAGCCTCCAAGGTAAAAAACCTCAGAGCATAATCGCTGCTTTCATGATACGTTCCCATGTGCCCTCAGTCTGAGTTGATGGGTATCACACAGAGCCAGCTGTTTCTGAAAAAACAGCGTGGTAGGAACCATGCCCTTTCGGGTAACGCCTCCTTCCAGACCTGGGTGCAGACTGTAAGTACACCCACAAATCTAAGTATTAAAATTTTGAACCCTTTTTCGAAATGTAGAAATTCTAATCCTTAGTTTGCAGGCAGTCCCAAATATTACTGAGGCAAAAAACCTGAGGAATTAAAGTTTTGGCCTTTTTAAATAAAAAGGCAAGGGAGAGACTGGCCCAGGACAACAGAATTAGCATTAGGTTACAGAAAGAAACTAGTGCTGGTGTCAACTGTATTACGGAAGCCAAATTTTAGTTCTGGAAGACCAAACTTCCTATAGCTCCTCCAAGAATTAATCTAGTTTCTCCCTACAACCGAATCAGGCAACCTACGCTCAGCAGACCAGTCACAGAGCTTTTCCTTCACACGGAGCAGTGACTGCAGCACGAGACACAAGGTATCTTACCTGCTGAAGCCCAGCTCCTTTTTGTAACACCACAGGACAGAGGGTCTGGCCTTTACAGTTGCTTTAGACAACATGTGATGAAGTATAACCACCTGTCAAAATTTAGAAACATGCGTGAAGAACTGTACTCACAAGCTCACATCGAAGAGCAAAATAGTGTTCTATGCTTGCTTGTACAGCTGTTTCCCACTGAACAACCCTGTGAGAAACAGGCTGATCCCCTGACATGCTGTGAAGGTTATTTCTTTTTACCGAGTCCTGTGTGTCTCTGCCTTCTCCAAGGCTATGTGACACTGAAGACACTGATTTACACCCCCCACTTCCTTAGCGCCCTTCTTTGGCAGAACTGCTAACAGCTGCATAGAATCACAGAATGGTTGG
>NW_010257257.1:0-40424 GCF_000690775.1 Eurypyga helias
CTATGATTCTATGATTCTATGCCAGCCAGACAGCTGCCACGATCTGAAGGCTGCCTTTTCCTCTTCATCTTATTTCTAACTGTATCACTACTGATTAATCAACAGTGAAGTAGCCCAGATGGACCTTAAAAGGAGAACATGGCCTCATCGCTCTAGGCCCTGTACTGAGTGCTCTCCTTCCCTGAATGAGCTCGAAGCAGAGGTGTGAATAAGTGCTTTACTGAGCTGTATTTCAGGGTGAGTGGACTTCACACAGCCACACAGACAATCAGGTTTGGAGCTCTAACTCAGCTGTTGTAGAATAGAGCTGGTGGCTGCAAGCCTCTCCTTTTTCAAATGGACCAGCCTGGTTGAAAATGCAGAACGAAAATAAGCATTTTCCAGCATCTTTCAGTAAATTTCTTCATGCATAGGACCTCTAGTAGAATAAAACTTTTAGTCTCTACCCTCATGCTGATGCAAACTGGGAATATTGTAATGCTGTGGGAGGCGGTTGGGGCACTCTGCAATATCCCACCTCCAGATGGTGTCTAAATTACTTCCATTCATGAATATTTTCAAGACCTTCCTGGCATGCCGTCACGGTTTTCATCATTCAGACTTGGCAAAGATATCAAGGAGGAGGGTCTGAGTGGACAGCCCCTCCCTTGGTCCCAGAAAAGGCCCTTTTTCTGAGGGTGTGAGAAACGTGCCTGGGCAGGTCTGAGGAAGCTCACACTCCTGCTGCTCTTGCTTTGTGAAGGTGATGATTTTTGACTAGTTTGAAGGATGTGGTGCAGATTGAATGCTGGTTTCTCGTCATTGCAAAGTTATTATTAGCCAGTGTGCTCTAGCTGGGTGGAACTCATCTGTCCCACCCCGTCACTGAAAATGCAAAACCTAGTCAACCAAAACTTTTAGGTCTGTAGCACAGAGAAGCTGAAGATGTCACTTACAAGGAAGGCAAACATTTAGGAGGAGGAGAGTGAGATCAAGAAAAATGAAGACTACTTTTATTCCACTACTGCCTAAACACATTTTGGTTTCTCATTCAGAAATTATGTCTGTTATCAAAACTCTTTCTGCTTATTTATGTGCTTTCAAAACTCACGTCTCAGCTGAAAATAAATGTTTTGTTCAAGCCTGAAGATCTGGTTGTCGCTAAATGAATTTTTTCCACTACTTTTTGTTTTGTAAGGGAACAGTCAAGAAAAAAACTGTTTTAAAAATTGTCACATGGCCAGTAAAACTAAAATAAATGTAAAGGTCTATTTTTCACCAAGTCGCAGGCTTACCAAACTAATATAGATAAGACACTGCAAGTTTCAACATCTCTTGTCCTCCCCCTATCTTTAACCACATAGTTCATTGGCATATGCTAAATTACACACTGAAGAGCTGCAGATTCAACAGTGCCAAAGTGAGGCAGGAGGATAAGTGTCTGTGAATGTCAATGGGAGCTCAGAACATCAAAGCCTTCTTCAGTGTTTTTAAATCTCCGTTCCAAACTGCACTACCTGGCTAAATGTTATTTGCAAACCTTATATGGTCCTGTAAACTTAGAAATTTAGTTGTAACAAAATGCGAAAATAACTTACGCTTTTCGCTACATGCTGGCTTGCAATATACATATGTGTGCGTATATGCTGCATGTCAAACATCAGTGTGGGGTTGGTGGTGTCAGATACATCACCATATGTATCTCCCATACACAGTTCAGGCTTCTGAGACCTATTCAGGTTTCCAGCTTCTTCAGAGATATTATAAGGAAATAAGAAAAGAGGTTACCAACCTCTTCATAGGAAACACCCTTTTTGGTGTATTTTGCTCATGAAAATTTACTAAACTCTCTAGTGTTAGTAGGCTATTGAAGTCCATGTTTGCACTGTAACAACAATTAAAATATCACCAATGGGAACCTGGCCTTGTATGAACAAATCCTGGTATGCTAATTAATGCAGTAGTGAGGTTTGTTCCTAGAAACAATTAAGATATAATTGGATGAGTTGATCCAGAAAGCGTATGATTTATTTATAAGGAGGTGGAGGGGAAGAAGCAGCTACTTTCAACATGGCACAAACTAGAGCACAAGAATAGACTAAATTATTGCACTCTAGTTAATTGAATAGTTTAACAACTACTTTTAATTCAGTTTTATCACAGGAAGAAAATTGCCTAATCATATGATTTCGCAGCCTCAATTTCACATTTATAACCTCATTTATAACCTCAGGGGATGCCACATATAAATAACAAAGCAACTCTTCGTTTGTTGCATGTGACACTGCCACCACTATCTCCTTTCCCTTTGTGGCTTCATTGGCATGGGGTCAGTTTTCCTACTACTGAAACAAGTTAATGCAAGGTGGAGGTCATCCCATGGTGACAGAAATATGATTTGGCAGGACACAAGAGAGCTAGCGAGCTGTTGGAGATGACTCAAAAGATGCCATGGGGACAGCCAACTACTGGAGTGCCCAGTAAGCCTTCATCTTCTGGGCCAGACAAAAGTTTTCTCCAAAAAAAAGACAAGAAGAAAAGGCTGGGGATTAACCTGCTCTTCTGGGAGAGACTGCACTTCATCTCCTTTGCAATGCCACAGGCATCCCTCCTGACTGAAAGCTGGATTGACTGACTACCTTCTGCACTGTTTGTTTGACTGTAAAGTAAGATGACCATGTTAGATCATTAGAAATCCAAAGTTAAGCTAAGATCTAGGACAAGGAGTCCTTTTAAACTGAAAGTGGGGAGATTTAGATTAGATATCTGGAAGAAGTTCTTCACGGAGAGGGTGGTGAAGTACTGGAACAGGTTGCCAGAGAAGTTGCGGATGTCCCATCCCTGGATGTCTTCAAGGCCAGGCTGGATGAGGCTTTGAGCAACCTGGTCTAGTGGAGGGTGTCCCTGCCCATGGCAGTGGAGGTGGAACTAGATGATCTTTAAGGTCCCTTTCAACCCAAACCATTCTATGATTCTATGATTACACGATTTTCTTATTTATGAAATAGAAGGCAAAGCATTTACCTCTTCTCAGAAGTTTCTGAGATTAAAAGATTGAAAGAAAGCTCATAATGTGCACAAACTTTAGTATAATAGCCATATCTTTGGCTGGTAAAACATGCAGACCTGTAATTATCACCTTTTCTCTTTTTATATGAGCCCTTCCACCTCTGGCTGTTGCAATAAGAACGGCTTCAAGAATCAAAGGAATTCATAGGAGCAGTAGGGAACATAAAGACCTGTATTATGCACATACATATCCGTTACCTGTGGTAACGAACAGTCTTGGGCAGTCTGTAATTATTGGTGATTATTATAGGAAGTTTTGGATCTCTGTCAAGTTTTGGATCACTGTCAAGTAGTAAAAGTAAGTGAAGGAATGACTCTTTAAAGTTTTGTCCCTTTTCGATGCCAAGTGACTCACTGTACTCTGGCAGTCTGTGAAAGTCACATTCCTGGTTATATTGCTTGGTGAGGAGGAGATTCCTAATGTCTTCAGTGAGTTTGGTGAGACCCAATGCCTCACCTCAGCTATAAACTAGGTCTGTGTCTAAACTCTGCCTCCTTCCTTTACACAAATCTCTGTTCCTATGATGCATGTCTGTAATTGGCATTTTCCTGCATGAGGCAAAACTGAGACATCTTTCAGCACTTCCTTTTAGGGAGAAGTTACTCAGTTGAATGGAGATTACCTTGGCATAGTAAAAGTTTACTTGCTACAATATTCAGATGAAGACTATGTTCAACATTTTACTACTCAATATTTTTATTGACGATGGACTTGAAAGTATCTTCATCAATTTGTAGATGGTAAATGAGAGGGCCTGTAGGCTTTGAAAAACAGGCTGAAAATTGAAAGTGATCTTGACAAAATGGAAAATTAGTCTGGAAAAAAAGTAAAATCAGGCAGGAATAATCAACAGTACAAATACAGGATAAACATACCTTGGAGTTATAGCTGTTCACAAAATAAATGTAAGCCAGGAGTGATACAGACAATGTATATGCCTGGATACAGGAACACAGCTGCTATGTCTAAGACATCTGAAGTCAACCCTCTACTTCTTCACATTTGTAAGGCTTTACATGTATTTATTCATCTGGGTATTTTGGGGCATCTAATTTCAAGAAAAATGTGAATCTATTGTAGTAGACGTAGAGGAGAGCAACACTGTGATTGAAAGGCTGCAAATCATGACCTGCAAAGTCAGACTGAAAGCACTGCTGGTTATTCAGCCTGGAGGAGAGGAAAGAGAGTATGAGACCAGTCCTCAGCTATGTCCCAGGCTGCCCTGAGGAAGAATGGAATAACTTGTTTTCCATTTCCACTGCAGGTGGGAGACAAAATTATGCTGTGAATTGCAGGAAAAAGCCTTTAGCTCTGTCTTCAGGAAACAAATATTCAAGCTCATGCTAAGGAATAGATGAGCCCTAGACCCTATATGTCACACCTCCACCTCAGGAGACACTGAAGAAGAGATTAGGCAAACATCCATCTTGGATGACTTGGGCAAGGCTGAACCAGCCTTGAGGCACAGTGACAGAATAAATACTTCTTCCAGACCTGTATTCTGTGGTTTACAAGTTGAATTCTTAAATCACCTTCAGCAAAAGATTCATTTACTTTTCTCTGTATGAATGGGTTACTGACATTCAGATTCACTTCTTCCACTTTTTTCAGGCTCATTTGTGTATATCACATTGCAGACAACATTACAGCAGAACTTTCTGGCTGTGTGATGATCTCGAGCATGCCTCTTGCTTGGAGAATTACACAGCTGAAGATGCTGGCCTCAGAGCATGAGAGACATTCACGGTGGGGGTACCCTGACATCTCCAAGATCAATCACACAGTGATGTTACTTCTGCTTAGTGAGTTGTTTGGTGTCAGCCTGACAGCTGAGGGAAGAAATCTGCTGAGAGAAGTCTGAGGTGGCCAACCTGACCTCTCCACTGGAATGAGCCAAGTGTGCTCAGGCAAGAGCTACCACAGCTCAGATAATACAAGACATCTCCTCAAGCTATAGCTGGTCACATGCTTGAGCCCCGATTATCCTGGTGTTAGCTCCCCAAATCTACTCATGAAGAGCTTGAAAACCCTGGTGAAGCCACATTTGGAAAAATCACATACTTCTCAACCCTTCAATGCTGAAGATCTACATGGAGGCAGAGCTCTAAATTTCACTTATTTTTGGTAGAGATTATATGTACTTAATGACCTCTCTAAATATCCTCACATAAGTCAACTCTTACACCCAGTTCTTGTGAGTCTAGTAACTGGGAGTGCCCAACTCAAAAATTACAGGCTTGCTTGCCAACTACAGGGAAATCAGTGTGAAATCAACAGTTTAAAACCCTGTGGATTGTGTACCTGCAATGAATAATTTCCTCTATGCTGGGCATTCAGATTCAAGATCATACACGCTAATTTAGGTAAGAAAGAACTTTACAGCAGGGCTGTGTGATAAGAAGATCCAGAAACCAGTGCTCAGAGGAACAGAATAGAGTCAGAAGGAGGAAGAGGTAGGAGGGATTTCCTGTTGAAAACAGACAGATATACATGGAGAGAAAAAAACCCAACCAACCAAACAAAAAAAAAACCCACACCCAAAAACACCAAACCAAAAAACCACCAACAAAATAGCAGCCACAAACCCACAAAAGATATGGCTTACCCCAAAGCTGATATATACTTTTACGATTCCTTGAGGGTAAGGAAGGAGGGATGCATACTATATGGAAGGATGGCAAACCATCACCCTATCTGAAGCCATTACTGTTAATGGAAAGACACATCTCCCCATCGGTACCTATGGTGCTTTTAAGGGCTTCATCTGATTTGTGGCAATTGTTGTATAAGAAACTCCTGTTCCATCCATCAGTCTGGGTGGATAAGGGCCCACATCCTTAGCTGCTGTACAAAAGCAGTGTAGCTCATGATCATCTCTACAGGTAAGCTTCTCCAACACAAAGTTTAGCTGCGTGCCAACGAAGTTCCCTCACTCTAATTTTGGACTAGAGATAGGAGAAACATTCCCAACAGTGTTGTTGTGGCAGTTGGACTACAAGAAGTGTTATCAGAAGGGGGAGGAGGAATCAAACAGCTTTTTTCCTAGCATCTCTTCTTTCTCCTTATCTTTTGGCCTCACAGCCTGAAAAGTTGTAGCTAGAAAATGTTTTGGGGTTTCTTTTAGTAAGAAGATAAGCAGGGGAAAAAACCCCAAAACGCTAGCCCAAAAAGCACAGTGAACCCTCTGATTTGGGATTTTCTTCAGAAAAAAATGTTTGTAGGAACCTACATTTTTTTATCAGAAAAGCATCTAACAACACTTTATTTCCCTCCAAATACAGCATTTCTCATGGTCAATTGTTGTCATGTTTAAAGCAACTTGATAAATACAGCAGTTATCAGGAACTACCCTGAAAGTGTTATTTATTCTTAAGAATTTCAAAGCTTTGAAGTTGTTCTTAACACCACGTTTGATACTATCACTATTACTTCATTTCTCTGGCAGTAGCACCTAACAACCTCAATCATTTTGGCAGATGTTATGCAAACATATAGGTCCAATTACATTTTTCTGTATGTCAACCAGTGAGCTCTTCTTTTATTGTTGGGACTTATTTGCATAGCTGGTTAGTGTTACTATGCTACCTGCCTTTCAGATACCCTTGTCTCAGCCAGATCTCTCAGACAGCATCTATAAGTATAAACAAGCCAAGGCTTGGTTGAAACTCTCTTCAAACTGTCATGCTCCCTGAGACGATTTTCTTGCCTTTGGGCTGCCCCTTTTCAAAATTAGATGCACTAATGCAGATAGATCAGTAGAGCTCAATGTTTTCTAATCATTTGCTGGGCAGTATGTTATTTATGTTCCCCTCACTTTTAGAAACCCTTCTCAGGACTTTGCTTTTCAACTGCTGCCAAACATTGTCCAGATGGTCTTAATGTCACATCACTGTAGGTCTTTTATTTTCTAGTCTGTTCTCTGTTTTGTCCTTCCTTCTAATCTAATGTCTCTGGGACTATTTTTGGACCCTCATTTCATTTCCTCTCTCTTCTGTACATCAAGCTGGGTGAATCACACTCCTTCATCCAGGAAACCTCATCTATTACCCCAATCATTTTGGACTGAAAGGAGAAGAGCAATCATCTCCAAATGACATTGTTTGTGCTACCACAAAGTGGCTCACCAAGGGTTTAGGAACTTAATACCAACTAGTTACTATAACAACACTGACTGCACCTCCCAGAATGTGCTTTGGGAAAGGGAGTATCTTGCCAGGAGCCTGTGGTTATCACACAGGGTATTTTTTAACAGTGCCAGGAGATACCCAGTTCTCACCTATATAGGTATGCAAAAGGTACCCATGTACGCCAGTGCAAGACAGTGTACAAATGTCCAGATGCAGACATTCAGCTGAGATTGCTCGACATGCAGAGTAGATAAAGAAAGGTGCACAAAATCTCTGAATTTTAAATTCAGACAAGTGGACAAATTTCTCTAGTATTTTCCTCACTACCATGATCATTAGAGACCTTCATTCCCCTACGTCTTAGTTTCTCTCATGTATTACATGGAACTATTCACTTTAAGTATAACCCCATCATCATTATCTGTTTTTCATTCCTTTGGTCCCATTCTCATTATCAAAGAAGAAAACTTTCATTTCTACTACTTCCTTCCAAATTCTGTAATACCATTTTTTTCAAGACTATTATCCTTAGTTTTGATGCTGCCTTGTCTGCTCAGTTTTAAAATCAAATCCTATATAAATACCACATTCCTCCAGAACAGGCAGCTCATTGTCTGGGATGCTACTCTCACCCTACCACCAGCCCCTACTCATACGCAGCATCTGAACTTGTTCTTACTGCATAAATCCAAATATTGAAGCAAAATGACAGAAGGATGATGCACCTTGTCATTCAATACAGTGTGAAACAATACTCAGCACTTCAAGTTGTGGATGCTTTGTTGTACTTCAATAGCCAGCAGGGGTAAACCGGTGTATCTTGTTGGAAGTCTAATGGTCTGCAACTTCAAACACTGGGAAGATGGGCCCCATTTGTGTAACTGAGTCCAAAACTGTGATCCCTCCTTCTGTTAGCTGGCATATTGCGTGGTAACCAGCTGTGTGAGAGATGGCAGGTTTGCTGAATCATGGAATTGGATAAAGTTTAGAGGTGTCCAAATCAGTCCCAATCAACATCACTGTGGCATGAGAATAACCCCATTAGTATCATACCCAAGATAAAACAATTAAGGGAGCTGAAAACACTTTGTAATTGGTACAGTTGATTGACAGCGCCTCAGGACTCCCTGCGTTGTGTTCAATTTCCGTCAGACTTTGTAAGATACGAAGCCAAATTCTGACATTGCTTAACTACTTGTGTAGACAAAATCACTTCTAATTCCAGAGGAATTGCTTTGGAGCCACGTAATGCCGTGCTAGACAGTTCTCAAGAAGATAACTGGGTGTTTGCTCCCTTGCGCAGTTCCAGAATTACAAAACCATCTCAGAAGTGCTGGAAAACTTTCAGTAGGGAAACAGCCTTTGTGTGCTTACCAATTTAAAACATGCAGCAAAAAATTCTGCAGACAGCAAGCTAACAAGCTAGCAAGATGCTGAGGACTACAAGGTCTGCATACAGATTAATTCTGATAAGGAAGGAAATTTTTCCCTTTCGATCATAAAAAATGAAATCTACTTCACAGAAAACCCAGGCTGACCTGATTTTTCTGAAAGCACCCAATTCCCATAAATCAAGGGCACCTGCAAACGTTCAACACCTCTGTGAAATCAGGAAAAATCTTGGGCTTTTCTTATTTCCAAGAGTAGTACAATACAGCAAATGCAAACCAAAAGATCTCTCTCAGCCTGCCTCGTAACCTCTTGAGAGTCATCCCATACGTCCTAACACAATACTGTCAGTCAGCTGATGGGATCAAACAGCATTCAGGTTAAAACCAATGCAATCCAGAGAACAATGGTTTCAAAATCAGTGGGATGGGAGTGGTAGGTATGGTGTTCCTTTTTTTTTTTTTTGGTACATACACAATATGACCTTAGGGATATTTTCCATGCTGAGAAAATGAGAATGAAAGTTTCAAAGTTCACACAGCATCCTGTCTTCCCACCAATGTGAAGATCTGGAACTCAACAGCTCAAACCACAAATATGGCCACAGGAGCTTATCAAAGCCATATTTAAAGCAGAGATATATTTTACAAATTTTAGTTTTAACTCAGAAATACAAACACAAAAATATGTACTTAAAAAAAAAATCTTTCCAATCCCTCCCCCAGCTTGTGAGTAGTGGGGAGTAGAGTGATATAGGTTTGTGACTACAGAAACCAAAATCCTCAAACGCAAAAATTGGCCTTCAACTTGTAACTCCCTCTGTCTGTAACACAGTTTTCATTTCTGGAAATCAGAGACAACAATCCTGACAACTTTGGTAAAATCCTTAAACCCTAGAAGTTGTACTGTGTTGTACTGTTTGGCACCTGTAGCCTGGTTTGGGGTCCAGGATCCAACCATCCTGGGTTCTGTGCCAAGGTTGCAGATAACCCCTCCTGCAGAAAGCAGGCATTCAATCAGTGCAGGCATTCAATATCAGAAAGGTACATATAGATGGGGAGAGTATAGGAACAACAAATCCATTGGTCAACATAGGTCAGCCAGCAATCTCAGCACAACAGAAACCCAGGCACTCTAAAGGAGTTTTCAGAGGACTCTGTGGCAAAAATGTTTTAAGGGAGTATTTGAAGGAGAAGAGAGTGCAGCTTTGCAGGCAGTGCAGAATGTGAGGAAGTTATGGGAAAAGGCATCAAGGTGACTGGCTGTTTAAAAGCCTCTCAAGCAGGAGGGTGGGCTGAACCTGAGATCCAGAGGAAGCAGCATTCTTGTGTCTGATGGTGGCGAGAAAAAACAGCCAGTGAAAAGGTGCAAAGACAGTTAAATAGCTAAAAAATCACTGCAGTGAAGGTCTGGACAGAAATGAGTAAGGCAAAGTAGTGTTTGCTAAGGTCAGAGAAATGTTTTGGTAGTAACTGACATGCAAGAGCTTTATCTGCATGGGTGAGTAGAAAAAGTTGATTTTGAGGTGTTATGCAGACTGAATAAGTAAAGTCAGAGCATAGCTTTTATATACAAGTCTGGTGAGAATCCCAAATCAAAAATACTTATGAACAGTTTTCCCCTATCCTTATTACTATTGTAATTGTTATTATTATTGTTGTTATTAGTACTAGTATTATTTCATCAGTTCTAATGGTTACATTGTCAGGCAGCTGCTGTAGAGCAGGGATCCTCTGTGTACATATAGCTACTTTGGTGACCCAAGTAATTATAGAAGTATTTCATCATAGCTTTTTTCTTCTCTAGGGACCATGGAGATGACACACCTGAGACAACAGGATACAGGTTTGGTCTGCGACTGTGGATCATCACTAATTGTTTCCTGAGGTCCTGTCACCACCTTGTGAAGATTAATGTGAGTGGAATGGAAAGAAGGTTTCTTTTCAGATCCTTCACTTCTGTAGCTTACCAAGGAGGATGAACACATCCCACGTGGTCTTGGCACTTCAGGTAGAGAATGCAAGCCTGGCAGGTGAGGAATAAGGGACATGTCATAGCACATTGAGGCACGGTGTGTGCGGAGGTCACTAGCAAATTGAGCACACAACTCCACAGTACACCTCTTCAGGGACTCCTGAGAACAGAGCCGTACTTCAGGGCAAGGCTGAGCCTTGGTCAGGGACATCTCTTTGTCAAGGAGATGTGTACGTTTCTTGTCTTCAAAAGAGCTCAGAAGCAGAACACAATATAAGTGCTACCATTGTCTTACCATGCATTGAATTCTTTGTGTCAAGTAGCACTCAACTACAGAAGGCAATGCTCACACACAGCTGAGTCCATACTACTCATTCTACTTCACATATAGACACTTAGCACTATTATGTGAGGCCCCTTAACTTAGCAGAAACTCCAGCGGTACTCTAGGCTTTTGAAATGATGTATTCCATGAGCTCCTGAAAGATCCTTAGTTTTTTGCTCTCCAGACACTAGGAGCAACAACTTCCAGACCTTTGCAGATTTATGAGCCACAATTCACTTCATTGCAATCACTATTGGAAACATTAAAGAGCTAGATCTAGCTAGCTATTTATAGAGACATCTGAGTATGTTCCAAACCACTGAAAAAGCTCAAGGGTGACTCATTTTGTCACTGGAATCAAAAGTACCTGACCATGCAAATCTGCACCCATGCATACTCAACAGGGCAGCAAAGGCTGGTGCATGCCTCTGGACATGGATTGGAGGGGGCACAAAGTGAAGTAAATCCATCAGAGTCAATGGAGACCTACTGATTTATGCCAGTGGAAGAGTCAGTGCCTTGGAGGAATTTCACAAATGCTTTAGTCACACTTTCCAGTTCACTAAGGAATTCATCTTGCAGAGACAGTGCAAGATGCATGTGTGTGCATGTGTGAAGCTAGCAAAGTCTGTTTTCTTTTTTTTTCTTTTTTTTTTTTTTTCCTGACACTGGGTGGGAACTTTGTCCAGGCTGCTTAGGGACTGTATACCAACTATCAGAAAACTAGGTCTTCCCCCAGATTCTAGTTCCATTTTCTGGTACCCCCATCTTTCCATGTTCATGATCCCTACTAAGCCTGTACGTGCTGGGGCCTCACTTCTCTCATTTTTTCCCTGCCCAACGTATCTTCTTAACACTGCATTCTGCACCACCTCCATGTGTCTTCTCTGTCATGCAGCACTTGTCCTGGCCATGCCTCAGACACCACAGAACACGATCTGAAACAAAAAACTTAGTGCCACAGCTGACCACATCACTGGTCAGAAACTCCACCGTCACCACTGTGGGTTGGGAAATACCATTCAGGGGCATCCTTCCACTGCATTATTTTTTCACTTTTTGAAATCCGCTTTTAATAGTACTGATTTTTATTGCATTTGTTCAATCTTCCAGGAGATAATTTGGCAGAATTTATAATCTTCTTTTTCTACATCAGCATGAAGTTCTAGAGGAGGCAAGAGCTGACCAGTGTGGGTGAGAAAGGAGATGCTGAAAAAAGTTGTGTTTTTTAGAGTCTCCTTCACTGAGAGGAACAGGCCAGAGACTTGCAGCTGAGGAGGACTGGTGTCGTAAGGGATTGTTACAGTTCGGGGCATCATGTGATGCCCAACCTTCTCTGAACTAAAGAAACCTCTCAGTAAAAAGAAAGAATACTGAAGGAGAACAAATCCACTACCAGTTGAAAACTCTGTTTACTGTCCTTGATTACACCTCTGGCAAGGCACAGAGAGAGGGAAAGACTCCAGTTTTCAGGCAGGAACTGGTGGTAGGAGACAATAGGGAAAGGAAACAACTACTGTGGGATGCCAACATGTCTTAAGGCATGCTCTACCTCCCTGGCACTGGTATTTTTCAGCAAATGTGAAGTGCATGTGCTTCTTCAGGATCCACTGTTCATGTGACTCCCTCGTATCCCTCTGGGCTTCAGAAGGTGAGAAACCGAGCGGAAAAACACCAGGGAAACATTGCCTGACATGCTCTGTCTTTCCTCAGCCTGTGCTGTTTCTGTAATGCTGACTTCACCATTTTCTCTGGTGTCCAGCCTGGATCCAGAGCTGGTAGCAGAAGCTTTTCATCCCAGTTGCTTGCCACTTTACCAAGCTTCAGAGACACTGTCAGTATAAAGGCCGATTCCCTGCCTTCTCTGCTGCTGTGGCTGATATGCCATCAACGCCTAAAGACTCCTCCTCCCTGCACCTCCGCTCCAGGTCCACAGAGATGAGAGAATACAGATTTAATCCCTCTTGTTTGCTCTGCTCCCATTAAACACCCCCATCCTCTGCACTACTTTCAATAGAAATTGGAGAACATGGGTTCCTACCGCAGAGTATCTGTTTCGCTTTAATTAAGTCTCCAGTTGTAAAAGGGTGTCAAGTGTCCCCCTGCTCCAAGGCAAGCAGATTTGTGGGACTCAGTGAAACAGGAATGTAAAAAGCAAAAAAGGGTTGTTTGGTCAGGGATAGGCAAGAACATTGACACAGAGCAAGGACTGTGAAAGGACTTGTGTAGATCAGACTGTGTGCTCCCCGAGCAGGGATGCTTCCCACTGATGGCTGTGGCACATGCAGGGACGTTTCAGTGATGGGAGGCACAGGATTTTGGGTCATATGTATTAAAGCACAAGGTAAAATGTGGTCAGACCTTGCCAGCCTGTGGTGCCCCTCCCCAGTGCTCCCCACAGAGGGGGCTGGAGGACTCTGGGGCCATGCTCATAGCAGACAGTGGGAAGGAGAAACTGAAGTCCCCAACCAAACTGAGAGCAGATGCCAAAATCCCAAGGAAAGAGCAGCTCCAGCTCCGCTGTGGATCTGAGCAGCCAGCTCTCCCCAGCCAAGGACCCTGCCAGCCCATGCAGCCTGTGTGCAGGCAACAGATCCATGAAGCAAATCCTTGAGACCGCCCTTAACCCTCTGCCAACCTGAGATGGAGCTTCAGCTCACACGTGTGCTGGCAAAGAGCCAGAGCTAGGCAAAAGGTGGTGGATCCCTTGCAAACAGGAGAAAGGAAACAGTTGTGTTTCAATCGAAATTAAAATCTTTGATTTCAAATTGAACCTTTAGCAGCATATTGTCTCTAAACAAAGGCCATCACTTCCAGGACTTCAAATAATTGAAACTTGCAAGGAGAATCCAGGCAGAACAATGATCTTGCAAGGTAGGTTTTACATTCTTTGAATCAGCACCTCCCAGCACAAAAGCTTGCCTTTGGAATCTTTCCAACCATCTCTGCTTTGCAGATGGTGCTTAGGGCAAATTACTTTGCCACATCAACATTGAATCATGGTTCAGATGGAGATAGAAACATAGAGGATTTCCAGAGCAAGTTGTTTCATCACACCCTTCATGCAAAATCCTTTTGTCACTCCCAGTTACTGCAAAAACCAATGAGCATTGTTATAAATATTTACATCGTTGCTTTCTGCCAAATTAACATGATCAGTCTCACCACCATAGGGGCTTCTGGGTAATGTTAATTACTTGCAAGAAACAATTTTAGAAGCACTAAAAGCATCCAGGATAAATGGTTACATTTAACTATAACTCCAGTGATATAACAAACAAGTTTAAATTGCAAATTTCTTGAAAATATCAGAATTTCGGGTACTTGCAAATTTTGTAAAAGTTGCTTTGAGTACATGTTTTGTTTCTCTTTGCTCTTTCAAACATCATTCTATAACTGCTACTGTATCATAAGGTAGGTAGTGAGAAGTAAGCAAAGAACCACCAAAATACCAGCTTATGTCCTGAAGTAGGTTTGCACAGACCATTTGATGATGGTCAGCTTTTCAGATGTCACCCTTTCCCTGCCTTGAACATCCTGAGGAAATTACTTTCACCATATTCCTGCTATGTAGGATAGCACTGACCCTGCTGAATTAAACACAGATCATGGTGTGGTGTAGAAGACTGGACACAGTTCATCTCAACCTTACCCTCAAGCCTGACCTTTATGACTATTTCTGCTCTTTCAGTTGCATGGGGCAAGTCTTGACATACCCTTTCCCTGCCTTGAACATCCTGAGGAAATTACTTTCACCATATTCCTGCTATGTAGGATAGCACTGACCCTGCTGAATTAAACACAGATCATGGTGTGGTGTAGAAGACTGGACACAGTTCATCTCAACCTTACCCTCAAGCCTGACCTTTATGACTATTTCTGCTCTTTCAGTTGCATGGGGCAAGTCTTGACATACCATACCAGCAGAAAATAACTGTGAGACTTGTAAGTAACTGAGACAATGTACATTTGCCAGAACCATGGCAGCTGCTGAGGGCAGCTTTACGGTTTGACATTATGCACATCCAGGTAAATTATCATTATTATATGCATTTTTTTTCTGTGAGTACAAGAACTGGCACAAACATGCAAGAAATTTTTTATTGTTATCCCGTTGTGGAGAAAGTATTGAAAAATCCATTTCACCAGTGACTGTTCCTGGAAGGGGAAGAAAACCAGTGGAATCCCTCTAACCCCTTTCTAAAGTGGGTTAAATGAAGACATTCCTTCAAAAATGTTAAATCTACCATGATAATACAGGGAATTATACAACCCTTAGCCTGCCAGAACTTCTAAATTAACTTTTCCAAACTTCTCCGAAAGCTTCTATTAGCTTTCAACAATAACAGGAGCCTAAACACTGTAAAAAAGTTGGGGTTTTTTTCTATGCTGAACAGTTTAAGAAAACAAAATAAAAGGAAAACGGAAAATAGAGACAGAATGGGGAAAGCAGTGGGGCACCAAGGCTTTCCCTGTTTCTGTGGGGGCAGCTCCTCACACTTGGTTGAAGTGCCTTGTGGCTCTAAGCAAAACTTCAGATCAAGCCCCAGACTTTGTCACACAGGTTCTCGGCTGGTCTGAGACCAAAGTCTTCAGCAACCCCATAGGAGAAAGCACTTTCCCTGTTGCGTTGTGATGAGTGACTTCCTACAGCTTTGTGCAAGCTGGAATTGCATAGTCCCAAGACGCTGTTGAAATATGCAGTGCTGTCTAAGGGACTGAATTTCCTTAGTCTTGTTAAAATTGATGTCTCAGTATCTTCCAGGCTGCCTGGAAAGTTTTGGCCACGCTTCATCAGTAAGTTAGGATGAAGTATACCATCTTGTAGTATAAATATTAATTTGTTACTGTTTCTGAAGAGTATTTAACATGAAAATCTTTCATGTTATTGTATCTCTGTCCTTTTCTTACCTGCAATGTGGGCTTTCTGGATACACACACCCCACTTCCCCACTTCCCCATCTACTCCAACCAATATTTTTTATAAACCTGGAGTGCAAATCCTGCACTGACATCCTAGAGGATGAGCCAAGTGACTATCATTCAAATATTTATTTCATGAGAAGTTAGAACATTTTGCACTTTCCTCTACAACTCTTTCAAAAGCATCTCTTTTCTTCTTGCTGGAAGAGTGCCCATTTTTCATTTGACACTAAAGATAGGGTTTGCTGTTTTCTTTTAAATCAGCAATTGGAGGGTGGAGAGCAAAGAGGGTGTTAAGTTTATTATGCTGCCTTGTCAAAAGGATACAACATTATATGAAAGGAATGATGTGGGAAAAACCATTGTTTTCTTTTCCATGCACTCTCTCTCACTGGCATACAGATTTCAAATTATATTCTTTCCTTGTGTTACCCGGTAGATTGGACTTCAGATGGCTGTCAACTAAATGGTAGGCACTTTGTGCACCTTGCTGCCTCAGTCATTTAGGAAGCAGCAATCAATCAGCTTTCTGTTGACCTCAAAATTTCTAAATTAATGGAGCAGGAGGATGGTGCTGTTTGTCTGCTTTTAAATCTTTCTTAAATACACATTTGATCTCTTTAGTGTTGGAGGAGCCAATAGTCTGGAATGAACAGTATTCCCTTGGAGTAAAGACAGCCATAGTGTTACATCCACAGAAGGGTAAGTGGGGCACAGAGGCACTAAGCAATTTGCCTAAGGTCACACTGAGATTACACAGAGAAGCAGGGACTCAGGCCTACAGCTTGCCTGTATTTAAACTGGAGGCAAACACAGAGAGACTGTGATCTGCCAGGAGAAAAGAGGACAGCCAGTTGCTTTTCTCTGTGGCTTTGCAGGATAAACCAGAAAACACTGAGCAATGCCCCTCCTGATTTGTTTTCTGAACAGTATGTCCCTACCTCCCAGCTGCTCGCTTCATGGCAGCATGTTGTGCAACAGGATCCTTTTATACCCAATAAAGTCTTTCTTTGCATGTGTATCTCATCCCTGAAAGTGGAATCCCTCATGGCTGAACATAGCTCACACGGTGTGCAGTGGGGAATGTGTGGCAGACTCCTGGCAAATTCCAGCACTGAATGTGATTAGCTTGTCTGTACCTCTGAGGAATAGTACCAGGAAATTGCTAACACTGTAAATTGTCTCAAATATACACTTATGAAAACTTTAAAGAGCAATTACTGTATGTTAACTGAACACCAATCAACTGTAAAAACAGCAGTTACGTGGGTTTAATAGGTATATAAAGGAGAAAATCTCACCACCCTGCAATTAATTCTACATCACATAAAAAGTGTAACTTGCACACTTATTGCTTATTAATACATTAAAGTATGTACAGCATGTTAAAACATTTAATTAGCACTTACATAATAGGATAAAAGTTAAGTATCAACTTATCACTAAAATACTGTTGAGCTCTTCATTAGCCATGTGAAACAAGACTCCAACATGTCGTGCTCAGGTCGTTCCAGCAATTAGGTGCTTTCAGCTACTGTTCAGTGATTTTATATCAGCTGTGTCCCATGCTCTGTCAGGAACAATGATACATTGCCCAGTTTCACAGTCTCCAGACCAGCTTTCCTACAGTAGAGGATGTTCCCGAGAAAGCCAGAAGATAAAGGAACGGCAGAAAGACATGCTCTTGAGCAAGGTCTTCAGCTCCCGTCTCCATGAAGCTGTGTTTAAAAATCTGGCCAGAAAAAAAGATAGATTAATAGCAATTCACAGTGTGTAGAACTTCATCAATAGCTGTAAGCACATGAGGAGAGAGAAGAAGGTAAATCAGTGAAGGTCTGCACAGGGAAGAGGAGAAGATTAATGGTAAATGGCAGCAGCATGTGGGCTTGTGGCAGAGCCCAGGGAGGAGAGGAGCCAAAAACAGAGACCTGGAGGCCTCTAGCAATCACCAGGAGGAGGGCAAGTGACTAGATACCACAACTAGAATTTGAAAAAGTAGAGAGAGGGTTGGGAGTAGAGTGGGGTGAAGCACCTTAGACTTGACTTGCATTCAGGGTCGATGCTTACTAGCAATCCCAGAGGGAAGGAAAAAAATAGCCTATTTCTATGCCATTGGGAAGCTCAGCCAATCCTGCGGTCTGTTGGCAGAAGGAAATCACAACTTAGAATTACCCTTTGTTTAGTCTAAAACAGCTGCTAGTATGCACATACACCACATGAAAGGTGAAACCTGAACACGTTTCCAGAATGACTTCCTGAAAAAGCCATCTGCTGCCCAAGATAATGTTACCATCCTCCCCATCACAGTGAGTTTTGAAAGGATAAATTCCATTTTCCAGGCAAGATAACATCCTCACCTCAGCAACAAAGCTTAAGACTGACAAGTGCTGTCAAGAGACCAGTTTCTTTGGAGAAATTTTCAGCTATTGCATGCATACACAGAAGAGGTGCAGGTGTTGAAGGGGTTTTCATGCAGCCAGAACAGCCTAACACTCTTGCAGGTCTGTGAAAGGCTGTGGACTTGCACCAGAGCTTTGGAAAAAAGGAGGGATTGCTAATGGTCAGCACAGAGGAAGGCAAAGCCACCAGCAAGCTGGATGGCTTATTGGAGGGAGACTAAACATCAAACCAGCCACCTGACTTCTGTGGGCACGTATGACAGCGCCTGTTAAAGTGCCTGAAGATCCAGCAAGACAGACCTATTTCTTGGCCCCAGATACACAGATGCATGGCTGCTTCTCACCAGAGCTGGTAGAAAAGCCTCCCTTTCCTCAGAAGTGTCATTTAACAGACCCCAAGGATGTGGGCATGTCTGTTCTCCCTCAGAAAAAGGATGTCCACTCACTAGCTTTGCTTAAATTCTTTGACTATATTTGTCTGTATTATTACTCATCTTGATAGAAAATATGAATTTATGGTACCCCATGAGCTTAAAAGATATGTCGTACAAAAAAAAAAAATCGTGTTCCTTTCAAGCACAAAGGTTTAACTTAAAGCAAATATGTAACTTAAACAGTATTTTCCCTGTTGATACAACTATGTCAATGCACTTACCAAGAGGACAGGTTTAAATGTGACCAGTTGTGGGACCACGAGTTGGAAAGCTCTTTGTGGTGGATTGACCTTAGCTGGCTGTCAGGTGTCCACCAAGCTTCTCCATCACTCTCCCCCCACACACAACAGGACAGGGGAACAAAATATGGCAAAGAGCAAGGGGTCGAAGTAAGGATAGGGACATCACTTACCATCTACTGTCATGGGCAAAACAGACTCAACTTGTGGAAATTAATGGAATTTATTGCTAATCAAACAGTGTAGGACAAAAGGGAATAAGAACAAAACTGAAAACACCTTCCTCCCACCTATCCCTTCTTCCTAGGCACTACTTCACTCCCACTTCCTGTACCTTCTCCCCCAGCGCAGTGCAGGAGGGATGGGGAACAGGGATTGTGGTCAGTGCATTCTGTTGTCTCTGCTCCTCCTTCCTCCTTACACTCTTACCCTGCTCCAGAATGTGATCCTTTCCATGGGAGACAGTTCTACACAAAATTCTCCAACATGGGTTCTTTCCACTATATTAGTGGAAATTATGACTCTAAATTATTCTTTTTGAGAGAGAATTAGTGACAAAAGTTACTAGCATGAAATACTAATGAGCTCAAATTATGACTACTGTTAGTGAAAAGAAACATGAGAATTAAAATAACTGAATACTTCATTAACAACAGAAGCCTTAACAGTGCTATGGATCCTTCATGAAGGGGACCTTGAAATGGTGATAGGAGACATTTATAAATAGTTCTAAGACCATGACTGGAATATGAACAGGAACAACTCTTCCTGCTTGGAGAGGACTCATATAAGTCTAAATATTACAGATTTAGTGAATGATATTCGCTACAGAGGAAAGTTATTCAAGAGAGGACTCAACTACCTTTAAAAGAAACAAATCCCAGCCTGAAACTGGATGCATTCTGAAATAACTAAAGGTGTGCTGAAAACCTGCTGTTCAAGAAGCAAACAAGATTCTTCATGGTTCACAGACAGTTGAAGACGTCTGGAAAACTTTGTGTAGAACAAAGCAGTCCAGCAATAAAACAGCTACACAGAAATGTTATTTAGGAACCATCAATTTAGATGTTTAGATCAGAGATGGATCAGAGCCATGATATTTTGATCAGGATTCAGAGATGCTGTAAGTAAGTTTTCAATCTGAACTACCATGGGGACTGGGCCATATTCAGCTCCTGACTTGTCCAAAGATGTTGCACAGGTTGAATCTGAGAGGATAGCTTGCACCTGGTTCCAGTTCCAAGAGATCAGACACCTCAGTGCTGAAAAGAAGTATTTGCATTTTACCTTACTTCATCCTCTGCTATGAGGTCTGTGATGTAAAGCCCCATGTCAGCATGGATTGTGGTTACAGATAAACCACAGGCAGAAGAAAACTAAGAAGCAAACTTGTACCAAGACTGTTGCATTTTCCCTTGCTGATCATTAGCTTTCAGATTACATTAGATGTCTGGAAAATATAATGGCCAGGTTTGAGATACTTATCATGATAAAAAGGTAAACCACCTACATGTGCATAAGGACCAACTATGAAATGGAGTTCTTGCTTTTTGCAAAAAGTATGACTAAAACACAGATAGAGCCAGTAAACTCTCGTAAAGCAGAAACTCACCTTAGTGCTGGTGAACAGCTCATCTGTATGACACCCTTGCTGTTTCATTTACAGCCTTTGCTAATGTTCATAACAGGATGGAGCCCCTGAAAATGAATCTGATAATTTTAATGGAGAAATCTTGGAGGCCTATCTTATTCAAGGGTCTCCTTTTGCATGAAAATCAAAATGATCACCTCTTCCCTGAACAGATTAACCTTCTGTGAGCACAGCATTTTTCCACTGCTGACTGATGGTGGTACCATTCTACTAAATTGCAGAGTATGTAATCACAGAGTCTGGTCTCAAGGATGACAGTGAGGAGGAGGTCTCCTTTGTTTTCCAGGCATAAACCAAAAGATATGCAGCAGGTGGCTGAAGTCCTCTGCTCCAGATGAATGGAGAGTCCCCATGAAAAGCAACTCTTCCATATCTGCAATCAGAAAGAAGTGCTAGGAGATCATGTTGGTCACCAGCACACCTATAAAACAAACTCCAATATTTAGTCCTTAACTCACATCTGCAATGAAAAATATGATTTTCAGATGTTTTCAAAACCATTCAGATGCCAAGGAATGCCAACAGAGCCCCCCTGAGACTTCCAGAATTCCCACACTGCCATTACCAATGTTCAAAGGCAAGGTGGCTGCTAAGGAAGTAATGCATTTGCTTATTTTAGCCATCATGTGTGTAAGCAGCATATTGATTTGGAGAGCCTTATCCTTTATTCCTCTGTTCCATCACTCTCTAAGGCTGTCCTAGACTGCACAGTGTCCCTGTACAGTCAGGAACAACACCCATTTGATAAAACTTAGTGGGAAAACAGCACCTCCTTGTCAGCTTTCCAATTACATTACATAGAAAGAAAACTAAGTTACAGCATGAATCCTTGCAGAATGAAGACCTGGTTGCTAAACATGTACATTAAATGTATTAAATGAAAACCTACATTTAATATGATGATAAGAATATAATTATACTTTTGTTGCTGCTGTTAGTTGAGTTAATTACATGGGATGTGATATCTACATCTGATTGCCTGTCCTTCCTGTTTTGGTGAACAGGACAGAAGACCAACTAATTCCTCAGAAAAGGATCAGGCACATTTAAATTTGTTCAGCCCAAAAAAGTTTTTTTTCTGGGACTGAGGGAAAAAAAAGAACATGTCCTGTTTGCACCTCCCCTCCAGAACAGATCGTAAGGACTGATGAAGGCAGGCATAAAGATCACCAGACAGATTATGTCTGCTCCTAGCTGAAACCTAGCACACAACTCTTTCCTTGCCCTACTGTATGCTCCTGCCTTGCAGTCAGGGGCAGTGTCTCTACAGTCTGTCTTGCATGTACATGAGCCTGAGCTTCCTCCAGCACCAAGAACCACAATGGTATTCCCAATTTCCTAAATACAATAGCCCAACTCCTACCAGCTTCAGTGTGGCCACTGAACAGGTCTGTTCCCTGTCCAGTTTCTTGACTCCTGAAGGAAAAAGCAGGAAATCCTGTGGGGAACTGAGGAATGGGGAAAGCAAACCATATTTTCTAACCTGTTTTCCAGGAGGAGAGTCTTATAGCAAGAAATACCTTGCAACTGCAGCAAGATTGCTCGAAGACCCTACTTCTTTCTGCGGGTAACATGCTTTCAGCGCTGTATATTTATTTACTTATGAGAAACCAAATCCTTTCTACCTCTAAATAACTATTTTTACTGAAATCATGTGGTTTCAATGATCACGTATCTGAGGTCCTGAAGAGTCTGAGTAGAGGAAAAATTTTATTGGGAAATAACATATCAAAGGCTTATTGCATTACAGAGCTTGCCTTCTAATTATCTACTGGTTTGTACAGATCAAAACTACCACTCCTTTTACTGAAGCCTCTCTGCTAGAAGTCTTCGGTCACTTCAGCCTAAATGAGTCCACAAAGACTCGAAGCAACATTTGGCCCAGTAGCTTAATATAATTTCCTTCTGTTGTATAGAAAAGTTAAAATTTCAGTCCAACTTTTTCAAAACAAACTAAATTAATTTGAGGCATAGCTGGTAAATGTATTTATCTCTTTAAACACTACTGAGAGCACAACAGAACAGCTGCAGAGACACATTTTGCTTAGATTTGGAAGTCATGCATTTGCAGTTGGCTAGACCATGCTAAGCTCTTCATTAATAGAAGTGTAAACTCAATAGAGAATTAAAGAATCAAACTGAGGCATATTTGCTTTTACATCACCTTCAAAGAGGCAAATTACTTGAGAAGAAGAGAAGCATGTGTCTTCTTATTCCAGCAGCTGACTACATTTTTTCCTAAGTATCTTAACAGAAGTAAATCAATTGGCATTCTTGACAGATTATTTTATGGACATGAAAAATGCATTTTGTGAATAACATAAGAATAATAGACATCACACAACAAACTTTCAGGAAGCATTTCTTTTTAGAATAATAAAATAACTCTTTTTTTGCACAAAAACCATTTTACCTGTCAGTTATCATAAGACAAAGCAAGAGTTCAGTAAAATTTAAAGTGGAATCAATAGCAAAACTACTGCAACTTATACTACTGCAACATAAAATAAATGTGAAAGAGGCGGGACTCCTTCTGCATCTGTGCAAAAACTGTCATCAGAAAGGATTAAGATGAGACTTTTCATTAGGGACAGATTATTCCCTTTATGCTCACCACAGCTTTTTCCTTCTGGAGTCAAGAAACTGAACTAGACAGGGAACAGACCTGATTTGATCAGTTCCCACATTCCGCAAGGACAAAATTAATCTCAAACATAGTAAAAGCCAATAGTGCTACCTGACACATAGCTGCACACTGTCTGTTGCAATACAATAGAGTGCATTGCATGAGAAGTAATTTTGTTTTGCTTATTTTTAATCTTTTTTTTTTTCCCTATGTTCACAGAACTTTGGATTTTATTCCTCCTGTTGTAACAAGTGAGAATACTGGCTCAATCTCAAAAGCAAAACAAAACCCCATCACACTGACACTAATTTTTTAAGTATTTTACTTGATTTGTAGCATATTGTGGGAGTGCTGGAGAAAGGGAATTGTAGGATTCAAGTCAGAACTAACTAGTTTGGGCCAAGATGAAATGCAGAAATACAGATCAGTATCTTCTCCTACATGATAGCCATTTTCTACATCTAAGAGCTGTTCGCTGCTGTCCCCTGCTAATGATGCACACAAACCCATAGAGAAAGTTTGTTAAAATTTTGCTTTGATCCTGCTAAGAGACCATTGCCTTAGGTATGTTATATGTTACCGAGCATAAATTTAGATGGAAGGCATGTTTTCTGGTCAAAAATGATTGGATGAAGGACAGACGGTGGTCAGAGAAGAGTCTGTGAGTCAATGAGCACATCCTTAAAGTAGTTCACGCTTCACTAAAAACGTGGGCTTGCAAGAATTCAGACAAGCTGCAGAAATCAAAGGCTGAGAACACCAAAGAAACAGGAAATTGGGAAACAAATAGGAAATGGGGCTGGGAGGGAGTTCTGGAGGTTTTTGGTCCAACCTCTTGCCAAAAGCAGGATTATTGCTGCCACTAGACAAGGTCAGTCATGGCTTTGTCTGAAAAAACACCAACAGTGAAGATATACCATGCTCAAGGGGTAACCTGCCCCAGTGCTGCACCACTCTCCCAGTAGGAAAGCTGTCCTGTTGACCTACCCAAATGTCTTCTCCCTTTATAGCCCCACACATGTACGTTCTACATGTCTGATGAATCAGGTTTCTTTCTGTCCCTCTACTCCTGCAAATTACGCACTGTATTTCTGTGCACTGTATTTCCACGCACAGGTAAGTAACTTCAAGCACAGCAGGAAAGAAAATGACTTCAGCTAGGGTCTCCAAACACCAGCTGGTCCAAATAGGCATCAGCCGCCTTTACCCAGACTTTGGCCAAGTCTTGCCCTTTGATTTATGCCACCCAGCCCCACCGTTGGTTCACAGGGTGTTTGCACCCATCCATTTATCTGAGGACAGTTTGGTACATGACAGATGAGAAGAAAATAAAAGGTTTACAAGCTGCATCCTGGAAAGACTATATCCTTCAAGGCTAAACTTGTCCTCCAGACTGCTCAAACTGAAATTCCTGTTTTCAGCAGTTGTTGTGGTGTGGAATTAACCATGCTGCATATAAAGAAAGATTTCTCTAACATCTTGGATGAAAACATTCCCTTTTCCAAAATATTCTTACCCAGAATTATTTCCTATTCATCAATCTTGCTGCTTTGGAGTCAGACAGCTGGTTTTCATGGTGGAAAAGTCCCATGTTACCAGAAAAATACTGAAGAAAGACTTCAGGGTGGAGAGTGGAGAAACTTGTGGCAGATTTTATTGAAATGAACCGAACATCTGAAATTGTATTTAAATATTTTCTTGAAGCCAAGAGAATTACTTTTGCTGTTTAAGTTCACATGAAGTTTTCTGTGCAGCACCAGTTTCCAAGATAACTGGACCGCAAGTACCAACATTTCACATAGTCCTTCTCGCTTTGCAAAGAGCGGACTTTTTATTGGAAACCATACAGTTCAAGACCTGTAATCCTTAATTTCCATGACACCGCCAATCCTCAGTGTTGGTCCCTGAGTCACAGGGTGACCCCAACTGCTCAACTCCTCTCTAGGGAGTTTGCATGTTTGCAAGGGAGGGAGACAGCAGTCTCCCTTCCCATGGCAACTCCAGCAAAGCCTTTGCACCAGTGTGATCATGAAGGCAAGATCTTTGCGTGGAGGGTATACAGGCACTGTACCTCTAGACCAAAAGAAAATGACAGCAGTCAGCTAGCAATAACATAGCAAACATTTACCCAGACTTCTTAAGAAAAGGAAGGACAATGGGCCTGGGAATGTAGTGTGTGCAGAACACCAGTTGTCTCACGGCACAAATGCTCCTTGTGAATTCCAGGGCTCCCACTTACGAGAAACGTAATTGTATGGCAAGGCAGAGAAGTAATGTGAGTAAAGGATCATGTTAGTAACTATTTTATTTGTCTCTTCCCTCCCTTGTTGTACTACAGTTCAGCACAGGATTCTCAAGGCAGGTGAACCAGTCTTGTTCAGCCAGAAACCTAAAACCAGGTGGGCTTTGTTTCAAACTCACACAACCCTGCCACAGAGGTGAATGGGATAATGCAACTATAGTACTCCAGAAATCATCCCAAGGTCTTCCATTACGTCAGTTATGGAATTCTTGTTAGTGCTGTACCACTAAGCAACCCTTCCTCTTTTTAAATTGGTGGAAGTGCAGGTTAGCTCTGGGCTAGAACATACAGTGTGCAAATTATTTATAGGTCTCCCTCATGAGCACGTTTCCAAAGACCACTGAAAAAAGGCAATGTCTAACAGGCTAAAACACTTTTTTTTTTTTTTTCCCATTAAAAACAGGATAAGGAAATAAGGATTTTAACAGAGAAATATTTTGGTTGCTAGAGAGAAAGGTAGTAGCATGTAAAGCTGTCAGGTGATCAAAGCTTTCATACTGTTTAACATTACACACATTCAGTCGAGATCCCATTCCAGTACAATGAAAAAGCTACTTGAAGTGGAAACTGGATCTGATCAAAACACACCCAAAAAACCCCCTGACATCTTCTGAATGTGTGTTTAAACAGCCACATTTAGCTAAGGAAGACTCCAAACCAACACCATAAGCACCATTATAAGTTTTCAATGGAGAAAGCAGAAAAAATAGCACCTCCTGCTTCATCTTAATTATTCAACTCCAATTAAGCACAGCCTTAATGCTGGATCCAGTAGGTCATCAGTTGCTGGAGCACAGAGTGTCCCAACTCATGAAGAGACTGAGATGATAATCCAAATACCAGCCTGCCTCCATCTGTTTTGATCTTTAAAAACAGCCTGCAAAATTTCTGCATTTCTATGTTTGGGTTCAGGAGGAGCCAGCAGGCCTTGGCAATATACCCTGGACCTTTAGTGGATGCAGGGCTGGTGGATATTCAAGGCATTCTTTGGAGATGTGGTAGACCCAGACAGGCCTGCTGTGTAGGCTGGGGGAAATCACTCACCCCTTGCCTATAAATCCAAAAGTCACTGTGAAATAGGGGAGGAAAGGTTGCAGAGGGGAAAAAGGGCACTTTGCTCCCTCCCAAAGCTGCCAAGTACAGAACCACGCACTTGTACAGGCGTGTAGCCAATACAAAACTAGACACATACAAGCACACTCTTAAAAAGTTTTTATTAATTTTCATTGTTGTGTTTTTTTTTTTTTTTTAAAAAAACAAACCCGTCAGTGCAACAGTTCAGTATCCCCTTCCTATCCCCCATCAGTAAGCAGTAATTTTAAAATCAGGAAATACCGAGTGTTGAAGCCAATGGGTTAGCATTTTGCTATTATTTCCTTCTGTCAAACTCTGAAAAAGTCCTCTGTATAAATTAAACAATGAAAAAAATGTTATTTTCAATTCTATGTCATTACAGTCAACAGAATCATAATAATGCATCTAAAATGTGTGTTCACAATACATCAGGTATACATATTTGGGAAAAGAAAAAAAGGAAAAAAAAAATATGACATTCTAGGCTTGTTAAAAGGATAATGGTCCCATATTTTTTATTAACAGGTTAGCAAAACAAAATCCAATGGATTACAATATTTACATGTTATTTGAAAAATAAAGTAGTGATAAAAGCATGTCACAATCTTTTTTTTTTTTTTTTTTTAATTTTTGGTAACCATTACAAACACCCAATCCAGGTATGGAACTGTTTAAATACATTTGAAATGAGGCCAATTAAAAAACAAATACAGACATAAAATGTGTATTTATACTTGTCCCTCCAATGTGTTTTTCCATGGCATTCCCTCCCTACTTCAAAAACAAAACAAAAATCAAAATAATCCCCCTAACACACAACTGATGAATCCCCAAAAGCAAAACACCATGCTTCTCAAGTAGCACTTATTCCACAAATGCAACATTTTTGCCATCAATTTTATGTGAAGCTCTCTAGGACACCATTTCCTCAGCAGCTTCCCATTTCCCTCCCCAGCCCTCCCACAGATCCCCCACCAAAACAAAAAAAAACCCAAACAAAGACACATGCATTTCTAAACCTAGGTTTCAGTCAAGTACTTTCTACTTTTTGGAAAAAAAATCCTTTTTTTGTTGGTTTTTTTTTCTTGTTGGTTTTTTTTTTTTTTTTTTTTGTTTCTGTTCACAATCAAAACATACCACCAGCACCAGATCCTATATTGGTTGCTTGGGCAAAAGTCCCATTGAGTTTGGTAGGCTTCCCACCCAAGAATTAGCGCAGGATCAGCCACTTATGTATGCGGGTTTCTATTCATTCCACGCTGCTCCCCTCATGCTAAAAGCTAAGACGGGGAAAAACTTAGCAACTCCATCTTGAATCGAGTAAAAGTAGTTCTCCAGGCTCAATGTCATATGTAACTATTTCACCTCCACTTGCAAAAAGATGTGTTAACAAACACCCCTCCCTCCCACCACAGCAAAACAAAAAAACCCCACACAGACCACAGATAGAGGAAAAAAAGACAGCCAATCTTAATAAAAAGTTACTGGAGTGAGACTGGTAGATGTTAATATGACAAGCAACAGAATGGTTATGAGGACCTATGTGTTTGGCCCGTGAGCTGCATAGCTGTGCTGTAAGTTTGGTTCTTCAGTTGTTTGGTTTTTTTTTTTTGTGGTTTTTTTTTTGTTGTTGTTGTTTTTTTTTAAAAAAAAAAGTTAAAACTTCTTTGTTATTTCCTACGCTTAAAAGTAACTACAAGAACAACAAGAATGACAACAGAAAGTTCTATTTTCTATTCACATGATCTCGTCTCCTTTCCCTGACCCCCCTCAAAAAGAAATACTCATTTTACATGAGAAACTTAATTGTGCTGTATTTGTAACACCTCAGGCTGACAGAAAATAAACATGTGGCAAACAAAACCACACAATCAGTCACATGAAATCTATCAAATCCTAAAATCATGACTGAATACTAACAAACAGCTTACCTGGAATAAAGGATGACAATTCACAAACAGTTATCTAGGAATTAAAGTATCTCTCTCTTTTTTTTGTATTTTTTTTTACTAAAATAATTAAAAAAATCACAGTATTTTAAGAAATAAAACCCACACTGGGATTTTAAGCACAATTTGTTTTCCTTTCTTTAAAACTTTTTTTTCTTCCTCTATTCACCACCTTGCCCAGCAGTCTCTCTACATTTAACCACAACAACAACAGGTAGTACTGACAAATGCAGAGATCTCCCTTGGTTAATTCTGAGGTACTAGGAACAAGGTGACTGTTTTAAGCAAAGCAGTTTCTGGTTTTTTTTTATTTTCTTTTTTTTTTCTCTTTTTTTTTTTTTTTTTCCTTTTCTAAAGCAGTTGCATTCAGTCTGGAAAAGCATTATGTATTAAAACTAGAAAAACGCACCCAAATTTGTGCGTTGAAAAGTATCCCCCTACTTCTTCCATGCTCACGACGCTTCCATTCACAAGCAATCCAAGTCTCCACTGCAGAGCACGATGTGTAATGTAGGAGTACAGGGAGTTGCTTCTTCAGTCCAAGATTATAACGTTCTGCTGTCATGATCCAGAAGAAAAGATGCAGTGATGTAATGGAGCCACTTATTCCATCACTTAAATAACTTTAATATACACACACTCACACAGGTACCAGTGCTTTGAAAATAGATCATTCAGTCCTAAAAGCAGCTTTATTTCTTCCTTCTGCCCAGCCCACCCACCCACCCCATTCATCACGTTCAAGTACGTTGATTAGAATCACACCAAATGCTTATTCGTTTTTCGCCTCCAAATTGTCTTGGAGAGATTTGTCAGCAGCTACCATGCTGACTGCTGTTTCGCTGTTGTGGGAGTAGTCTACCACCATTTTCTCAATGTCTTCTTTTTCTTCTGGCAGTGTGCTAACATTTTCTTCTACATCCTCCTTTGGCTGGTTGTCCTCACTGGTCCTGTGCTTGCTTTCATTCAATGTCCTGGAAAGCCGAGCAGGAGGAAACAGAAACACAGTCAATATAGACAACAGCAGAGCCAATCTGTGCGTATCACACAAGGGAATAAACAGATCGCTTTCTAAAAAGGTAGACACAAGCAGCCACACCATTGCCACCTCATACACAAGAGGAGAGGCAGTGGGACAAAGCTACCAGTGCGACCTATGACATTCTAGCTTTGAAACCAAATATTTATTTGCTCTATGCCGGGACAGATATGAGATGAGAGGGAAACCCCCCATTTCTTACTTTTAACAGTTTATTCCCCTTTCCCCAGACCCTTGTAAACCAGACTTAAAAAGGCACCAAACAAAAGCACAGGAAAAGAGTACCTTTCCCAAGAAGTTAATGATCCAATAAACGTTATAATGGGTTGCAACATTTCAAGTACTCCTATTTAGGCAGACACGGTTAAGGGTAAGAGAAGCAATATTTCTCATTACATCACAGTTAACCTACAATATTGTATTCAAATGCCTTCCACATGTCAGCAACCTTGAATGAAATCTAGTCTTTGAAGAAACTCTAGTCTGCAAAGATATCTCTGCTACTAAGATCTTCATCAACATAAGGAAAATGGTTGTTCCAGAGATGCCTATCTTACATGATGTGTATTATCCCATAATGTGCAAACTGCTATAAAAGGGCAAAGATCTTCATCATGAAGACGAACTAGTGAACTTCACCACGCACACTGTAGAGTTATTCATTCAGAGTGATTTTACTTCCCTTGTAGGTCTTGACATTTCTCTGTGCATGATTCTTTGCACTGCTCTGCAAGCATTATATCCATTCTATCTCTTGCAGTTATATCACTGCAAATGTGAGAGAGACATAAGGATAAAAGGCAAAAAAAATCCATTTCCTTCCTAGAACATTCCATACAATTTTCTGCCATTTTTATGCTGCTCTGCTGTCAGGCAGAATCAACAGTACATTTGGGTAAAGTTAATCCTGGACCAATGGTATTCGCCTTGGGACAATCTCAGATATTAGAATCACAGTTAAACCTGACAGTCTACAGTCATCCTGGGCAGCAGAGTTTGGATGAACCGGAACTTCCTGTGTAGTTGTCTGATGACTGACTGTATGCACACTTGAAGTAGACAGAATTACCTTAACCACAGGGTTTTCTGGGACTGCAGAGAGCTCTACTGTTACCTTTGGCTGTTTGGCAGAGGGGTGTAAACCAACTTACATGCCATGTCTCAGCACATGTCTCTCCCACTCAGACCCTTCTGCAAATGTTCGGCCACAGAACTCGCACGGGAAGCGTTTCTCTGGAGCACCACTGTCAGGAAACATCATGGAATCTGGAAAAAGACAGCAGAGGCTGCAAATTCAGAAGTGCCAGGGTAAGAAGGGACCACTGTATTCCTACTCTAAGCTGCTCTGCTGCACCTTCTCATCCCTGAGAAGCAAAAGGACTTATCAAATAACTGTGTGTGTGAAAATACAACTCCTCAAAGTAAAAGGACACTGCAAGCAGCAGATCTGATTCTAAGTCTTAAAGAATCTCTGCAAATAAGGGTAATGAGTTACTACTCTCTGTTCTTGTATTTCAACAAATGAGAGACTGCGGAGTTCTAATTCAAAATCGTAACTGGGGAGTTCAGGGCAGAAATGGCTTGAAAGCAAAATAAAAAAAACCCACTAAAGCCCATCTATATTTTTTGAACTGGTAGTACAAATTTCAGGAAACAAAGACGTGGTATATTTAACACGTGAACCTGACAATAAATAGATATTTCTTCATCATGAGGTCTCGCAGATTCAGTCCTGCATCTTAACTACATAGGTAGTTTCATCCCACCCTAATCTTTTATACAAAGCGACTGGGGCCTCATTTGCGGAAGTGTCAAGCACCTAGTAATACAAGTGAAGTCACTGGCAGCTCAAGAAGTGGTATGTCTGAAAGCCAAGCTCCATGTGAACACAGCCAGCTTTAACAAAAGATGAAACATTTTCTCACAAATTAAGAAGATCATCGCACGAGCCATTAAAAATAATTGCATGGACTATCTCACTTGATTCTTTTGCTGGAAATTAGACAGCACCATCTGCTCAGAGCATTAATTCCTTAGCAGGGATTATCTTAAGCAAGAAATCAACAGAGTATCTTTCTGACTCCTCTCAAACTACATAATAAAAAAAAAGCAATTTTGCTTCATTTTGGTTCTGATCTCTGCTGATTTGATTTCTTCACTCTCAGATTTAGTCTGTTCATGATCAGCCTATGAACTTAAAATTGCCCACACATTCCCTATTATCTGTATTTAAGTCCTGTACATGTATTTTTGTGACACATTTCTCACTAGTTAGGCTTTAGTAAAGCTGTATATGGAATGGTTCTTAACATAATTTTTACCTCTTCCTCCAGAAAGGAAAAAACTCACTTTGTATTTCTTATTGTCAGTGATTTATTATGAGGTTAAATATCATGAAGCAAGGTGCTGTGTCAAGACGAACACCAGAAAGTAAGTCAATGACCACTTGTCACTGTTACTAAAGTCAATTAGTTCAGTTTCCACCTGGATTTTAATACCTTACATGTGGTACAAATTTATGAACATACCACAATACACAGACTAGTCACGGTACAGGGACAAATACTTGTGGAGTTTAAAAGTTTTGGAGGCAAACACTGCTGTTCTGTACAAGAACATACCTACCAAAGAGTACACAATAGGAAGTTTATTCTGGGTCTCTGCAAAGAAAGGATATGCAACACAGAGGCTGTTTTGTTCAAACAGGGAGGAGTTGGGCTTGTTCAGCCTGAAGTGAAGGCTCTGTGGAGATGTTATTGCAGCCCTTCAATACTTAAGGAGGGGCTTAGGAGAAAGATGGGGACAGACTTTTTACCAGGGCCTGTAGTGACAGATAATGGTTCTAAACTGAAAGAGGGCAGGTTTAGATTGGACACGAGGGGGAAAGTTTTCAAGATGAGGGTGTTGAGCCACTGGGACAGGTTGCCTAGAGAACCTGTGGATGCTCCATCATTAGAAGTGTTCAAGGTCAGGTTGGATGGTGCTTTGACCAACCTGGTCTAATGAAAATGCCACTGTCCATGGCAGAGGGGTTGGACTATATGACCTCTAAAGGTCCCTTCCAACCTGAACCAGTCTATACTTGCAACTCCCATTAAGATTAGCAAATACTACTCTAGTAAAGCCATATTTTTTTCAGAAAACACTATCTTGTTCACCCTACTTCCTGATCAGTTTTGCTTCTAAGGCTGTGAATTTGGACAGCTCCCCTTGAGGAATATCAGAAGCTGCTCTTCTCTGGGTCCTGCAGAAGAGATGTAACAGGTTGCATAGACACCTGACCTCTCTGCTGTTTTCCTGCATCACACATACAAGCAGTCATGGGCATTTATTTTTCCCTACTGTGGAAAAACACCTCTCAATTCCAGCTTCTGCTAAGAGCAAGACATAAAGGTCATTAGAGATAGACAGGCCCTCTGGGATGCAGTCCCTACCAGGAGCAGCTGTTCTTTCCACGTTGTATGACAGACACCTTCTTTTTCCCTCCTCATCTTCTTCCTCCCTGGTCAATATATTTTCTACTATCCTTCAGCAGCAGCCAACCACTCCCTTCCTTTCCCATCCAAGATAGCAGTTCAGTTCTGCTGCGCTCTGCTGCCCAGCTCTGCCTGTTCACATGGGCCATAGCCCTCCTTTGGTCCACAGTCCAACAGCCCATTTGGAGAAGCAACACACTCTTTATCCCTTCAGCACTGCATGTACCAGCCTGAAGTCAAAGTGGCAACTCTAGGCAGCTGTTTGTCTCATGGAAAAAAATCCTGGTTCTGACAAAGTCACAGACTTCAGAGCTTTCAGACAGCATTTGCTTCCAGATACTTGGAGCACACAGAAGCCACTCTCAGCAAATCCCACTTCCTGCTAACACCACAGAGGCTAGAATTGTCAAAAGCACCCAAGTGGCATAGAGGATTACACAGTTTGATGTGGTGTGAAAGCTGTGACAACACCAGGCACTGTGACAGGCTATATTTAAAACCATAGGTCTGATCCTCTGCTAACAGGGCAAACCGTTTTTGAGTTACAACTATCTTCTGAAATCCACAGGGAGATGTCAGCATGCAACTCAGCATTCAAATATACCTTCAGTTTCTGTCTCAATGGGACATTTTTCAAAAGTGTACCTTGCATCTTGTACCTTATAGGGGTAATTCACAACTTGTCTAGAAAAATATAGTCAATACAACTGGATCTTTTCTAAATGCCTTTGCTGTGGTAGGCGTAAGGGGTTTTGCATTTTCTACCTATTTTAGTATAATATATTACAAATGGTAACAAATTAGAAAGAAGAAAAAATAACAACGCTGAAACATTGATCCTACAGGTAAATCAGGAAAATAATAGCTGCAAAACAAACTTAGATATACACATAGGGTCTTTTTAGGCTGGTCATCTGAACAACCATGCAGAAATCATTTTATCCAGTCACATATCAGAAAAAACAAATATACAGGTGAAAGAAGTATAAAATAAAAGTTAGAATTACTAAGACACTGTCCCATTCTTAACTATTGATCACATGAAACATGGGGTAACACTTACCTATCACCCCTCCAAATTTAAATCTCCAGCAAAGATGATGATGTTTTTACATTTTCACAGTGTAAGCTAAAACCTATTTAAACAATGAACTTCATCTTGGGGTTTTTTCCTCCCCATGGTGAATTTACAAGGGTTTGTAAGACCTGGCAGACAGCACATTTTTCTGCTTGATCTAGATACCACAACTTCCAAGGTCACTTCAGTACCTGTGCATGTAGGTAGCGCATATTGTCTTTGTAATCCTCACAAAGACAATAACTGTTCATCCCCTGCTAGCTCTGGATCTTCTAATCAGCCTCCTACATCTGCAACTAAGGTAAGCTAGTCCTTTAGTCAAATCCTTACAGAAATGGATTTCTATAATGTTCCAGCCTTGAAGCTCTGAGGGTCAAAGCTGTCCCCTAACAGACACCCAAACATGTTTCCACTTGAGCTACTAATGTTGATCTTTGAAATGCATATGAAGAAACATCCCCTTTAGGTCCTTCTATCACTTTGTGAAGGGTATTTTTCATTAAAACACAAAGGTTTTCCTATCCAATTCACTTCCTTTCTCATTTAAATAGAAACTATCACTAACCACACTTGAAATTAAGTGCTAGTGATACGCACAGATTGGATTTATGCTGCAGGGACACTAAACAAAAGCCAGGATGCTGGGCTCTTCCTATTAAAAGGTAAGCAGCATGATATGGACCCTTCCTGTTCTATAAACAACCTGTGAATCCAGAAATTGGAATTTTTCAAGTTCTGAAAAGATGTAGGAAGACACATTTTCCTTTGTGAACAACTCCTGAATGAGTCTGAAAGCTGAAAATACATGACAAAAAGTTAAACATGGTGGTAACTTGTTTAGTTAAAGTATATAGAACTTGGCTAACTGTGGTGTTCAGCATTAGGAGAGTGGTGGCCCCAGGAACCTGACATTCAGATATCACAGGGCTAAAGAAGTTAAAGAGTTGTGAACACACTGCACTGGACAGATTAACTGTGCACTAGAGCAGACCAGACAACACACAGTTTAAACCATATAGTGAAATAACTTGGTTTTCATGGGGGAAGGTTGATGGAAAGGAAGGACAAGAAACCCTTAGTCCAATTCCCAGAGAACTTACTCTTTACCTGTCGATCCAGCTTCGACCAAACCAAAAGCATTAGCAAGCACATGGCCTAGCCTTGCTGAAGTCAGTGTGATTAGTCCCAGATACAAACTTGGGCATATATTTAAATAAATGGTATAGGTGGGTTACTCTTGTTCCAGAGCTGCCAACTGCAGCAACTGCAACAGGACTGACTCCCTCTGACAAGGAATGCTGGGCACAGGGTTAGTAACAGCCCATAAAAAAGTTTGGCCATGACCCCTTCATCCCTCGCTTGAACCATGTCAAGTGAAAAGTTGAAAATCAGTTACCAAAATAGAAAATCTGACAGACCACTAAAATACGTAGTTTTCCAAGCCCTTGTAAGATGTTATCTGTATTGGCAGATAAGTCACAGATGCTATGTGTGTTTTCGTACAGTACGTATCTTCTTAATAGACAGAAAACTTATAAGAAGGATTAGAAACATGAGATTCCCCCAGGAGCAGTGTCTTCACAAAAGCCCTATTCTGCTCCTGCTGGCTTGCCTGCACAGCTCTCAGGAATGTGCTACAGAGTCAACAGTTGACCTTGCTTGGTGGGACTGGTGGTGCATACTGCAATGCCAAGGAAAAGAAAAATTAAAGAAAAAAAAAAACCCAAAAACCTGAGCTGCACTGACCTCTCTCTTCAGTCTTGGGGCTTAACTCTTCTTCATCACTGCTGGAGCTTTCTGTTTTCCCCTTCATTTGTTCCAACTGGTCCAAGTTAACTCGTCCAACCAGCTCGAAATTACGACTCACCTTTGAAAGAAAAACTTTTGTCAGCAATCAGCATAATCATCAGTAAATCATGTAAACCACCACATATGCAAAACAGAACAGGCAAAATCAATGACATTCAGTGCAATCCCTCATTTCTTCCTGATTTTGATGTATTAAGACAGAAAAAAAAAAAAAGGCAAGAAATGCAAAGCAGTCTAAGTCCTCTTTTTATGGGACCACTCAACTGCTGTGACCAAATGCTGCTATTACACATCTATACTGAAGGAAAATTCATTGTGAGTGGTTCATTCAGCTTCATGCATGAGAGGATGGGTCCTTTACTAAGCACATGGCTGCTGTGTGCCACATACACTTTCACTCATTAAAACCAGATTAATTTTCATTATGAAAGGCTGCAAAGTGCTTTGCAAACTGATATAGAGACTATAATGGGAACACTTCACCCAGCAGTCACATACAGCTAACCCTAGGGTGAAATGCACCAGCTACTTAACAGCTCACAGCTGCAGTATGAAAGGAGCAGCTAAGAACACGGAAGTCAGGATCTCCACCACAGCCAACAGAAACAGCAGAGGAGCAGTCCAGATTTACAGTAGAGGTGGAGAGGATGGAGCTTGACCAGGACACTAGGGCAAATACTTGCTGGATGACAAGTGCCCTCTGAGCTCATTGATCACTGCTGGGAAGGATTTTGGATTCATTTTTCATGCAGAGACAGTCCTCCAGCAGCACAGGCACTGAGCCACAGAGGCAGAGAGAATGGAGATGGAGGAATGAGCACAGTACAACACCCCCTGCAAGATACTGAACAAAATATCAACACTCACTGACTATTTTGTATCCCTCTACAAGAAAGGGAATGCAAAGAAGCATGTGAATTAGACTGTAGTATTTCTCCAAATAGCAAAATATCCTAAATGTGGTGGGTGGTGTGCAGATTCTTAGCACTACTCTGTACAGACAGCTGTGATGAGATTCTGTGACTTAACATGTTACCTACTGAGAATTAAACAAACAAAACCACATGCATGACACTTAATTCAACTCATCTTATGCACAGGAACTCTTTAAGGTGCAAAATATCACTTGGATATTTGAGCCCCTAACTTTGACACAAATCAGCGAGAGAAAAATTACCAAAGAGAAATGGGGAAAAGACACCCTGAACTACTGGCACGATCACTGTAGGCCCAGATTGGAAGGGAGTGCTAAGAAGGGAATAATCTTCCCAGAATGATATACTATGTCAAAAGAATGTGGAATAGTGCCTTTTGGTTATGCCGAGCACCTTGCTGTGGTGACTAGGAGGCTTGGGTCATCTCACGTACCATGTGACTTGCAGAAGACTCTAGAAGTAATAAAGAAGAGGACAGATGACCATAGTAGGCTAACATGAGTTTACAGGGTCTGTTTTTGTAAGACAGCCAAATATTTTTTAAGCACGAAAAGCTTTGCTGGGACTTCTGCTGCTAATACTGTCAACATAAAATGTATTTGGCTGTAAGGAAAGTGTCGTTCCGTCAATGAAGCAGGAGTGAGTTTTTAGTGAGGACCTGGGCAGCTCAGCTCCAATATGCGGGGGCATACAGCCACCTCTCCTGGAAACATGACAAGGCAGCACTCGACCAAATACTCCAAAACACATCTCGGTTCTATAACTTAAGTGTCTCTCAACTACAGTTTACAGTTACAAAAATTCAAAGCTAAGTGTGTGGAAAACCTTTAATGACTTCTCAAAGACTTGGATCAAGTCTCCACTCAAGCACTCCATAAAAAACTCAAAACCAGTCTTACCTTAGGGACCTGGCTATACTGCTGTTTATCTTTCCCTTGTTAAAGAGGGATGTATTGCCCTCTTTGTTATTAAAATATGTATGGCATGTCACACTACTTAAGCTGACTGAGCAATCCTATGTTTGGAATCTCCTGCCTTTTAGAGAGGCTGGATCATACAGACTTAATATTGTTTTACAACCCTTTCCCCCGTACACCCTACCCTCCTTAAATAAACTTAACATACATAAGTGCCTTTTCTAGATAATCATACTCTGCATAGAACAGCCTGCCAATTCTGGTCAATCTGAACAGCTGTAGAAACCCTCAATTTTGAGTTTCAGAAGAAAGAAATAAATAATAGAAAACAGAGGGAGTGAAGCCTAACATGGGAGGGTTTGGTTTCCTGATTTGGAGAGGGAGAGAGAAAAAAGACAACGGCAAGTGGGCTACTCAGAGCTGACATGCAAGTAAACTAAATAGCATTTGCAGAGTAGATTGCTACAAATTAAAACTATTTGGATGTTACCTTGTGCTCATCTCGAAGGTGAGTGTCCAGCTCCTCGGTGTGTTTGGTCTCGTAGTAGCAGAGTTGGCATTTGTAAGGTTTCAGTTCATTGTGCTTCTCTATGTGCTGCTGCAAGCTCTCATCACTGGAGCAGGTAAAGGTACACTTATCACAGCGGAAAACAACTCCCTGCAAGTACTTTGACAGTTTGGAACGGCAGACTTCAATGGGAACGACCCGCTCTTCTGTAGGGACAGGACAACGTTCACTTAACAGATTTTATGAAATACCAGGCCCACATGTCAACAGCTTGGGCACTACCACCCACACAAGGCATAAGATCTGCTATACGAATAGGCAGTCCACCTATAAAGGAATGGGAGCTAAACTGGACCAATGTAAAAAACACAAGATGAAAATTCTTCCTGCAATGACAGGTTTAATCCCACAAGGCTACAAATCCAGGTGTCCTCACTAATGTAACTGCTGGTTGGGTGAAGAGGATGGGAATGGAGGTTTTAGAGCAAATGAGACTCCACCTGTGAGTCAGAGTAGTAGAGCCTGGGAATACAACACAAGCCATAAATCAGCCATTTTGGTTCAGTACTTGACAGCAGCCAGGCATGGCTGCTAAAAATGTAACCAACAGGTAAGGTGCAGGGTGTTTCCCAAGGCATCATCCCACTGGCTCCATAAAAATCAGAGCTGGTATCCTCACCATCACATGTAATGCCACTCTCTGGAGTTGAGAGAGTAAGCAAGGCAGCACCTTCTCCTGGATGAGGCTGTGCTGTACATTCCTAGGCACAGAAACTTGTCACCACACCCACAGCTTTCAGAAAGCTCAGACTCAAAAGCTACATGCATGTCATGTGACAAGTCCCACAGTTTGGTTCATGAATACAGGCATGTGCTGACAGTGCTGTTGCTGAGATTTTGAACTCTCCACCTCTCAAATAAAAGCAAACACTTAACAGAGCAGCAAATAATTTCAGTCATTTGACTGAGTCAGAATCTGATGTATGTAGCACTTATCCACTGTGGTTCCTCATGCTATGAACACAAGGGAAACCCCAGATTTGACCCTTCAGCTGAGGGTCACCAGATGATCCTCATTATGGGCTTTTGTTACTCAACTGGCCTTTTGAACTAGAATGCTAAAATTCAGTATTGTTACTCCTTATGGACTGCAGATTAAAGGAGGAGTTTGATCCTCCTCACGCAGGTTCATCCGTAATGACAGATTAAAACAAACGAACAAAAAGTCCAGGCCTCAGATGGCACACATGAAGGTTAGCGGAATGTGAGACATAGAAATACACATATGGATGTGAGCCAATGGCTCCTTTTCTTTAGTAAGGAGCATAATATCACATCTAAAGACAACTACAGAAATACAAACTCCACTAGCATTTCTGGAAGGTGGCAAAAATGTTCATTCACTTTAGGCCAATCCACGTCACTGCAGCTCACAAGCCTTTTTCCATACCCCAACAAAATATTCCATCCTGCTCAGCTTCTCCCTGAATATAAAAGGTACACTATCTCATAACTTCCTCTTCAAAAAGTGGAAGTTTTCCCCAAAGCTATGCCTTAAAACAAAACCCCTGTGGACTTGTAATTCTTTTCTACACCAATAACGGCTTTGCTAGCTATAAAGGCACCAAGTTGTGGCCATTCAGGAAGAGAAAAGTGGAGGGGAGAATAGGGTCCAAGAGAAAACAGAACTTGAAGCTGTGATTCTGGGGTCATAAAAAGACTTTTTACAAGGTTATTGCAGGTGTGTGCTTTTGAACAAACTGAAGTAAGTGATGTAACTGGTTTCAAAAGTGAAAAAAAGGAAGTTTTCAAAAAGATAAATACTAATTAAAATATTTTAAAATTCACTTTTCCTCTAGCACCTAGCACAGATTATAGAATCATAGAATAGTTTAGGCTGAAAAGGACCTTAAGGATTAGATGATGCTAAAAGACCCACCCCCCCTGCCATGGGCTGGGACACCTTCCACTAGACCAGGTTGCTCAAAGCCTCATCCAGCCTTGAACACTTCCAGGGATGGGGCATCCACAGCTTCTCTGGGCAACCTGTTCCAGTGCCTCACCACCCTCTCCAGGAAGAATTTCTTCCCAATGTCCAATCTAAATCTACCCACTTTCAGTTTAAACCCGTTACCCCTTGTCCTGTCACTACAAGCCCTTGTAAAAAGCCCTCCATCAGCCTTCTTGTAGGCCCCCTTCAG
>NW_010257258.1:0-4547 GCF_000690775.1 Eurypyga helias
GTCTCCGTGGGAGTGGAACCAGCGGGGTTCGGGCACAGTCTGGCCAAAAAACGTGCTCGAGGGTGACGGGGAAGGAGGAATAAAACAAAGGTCGGGGAGACTGACCCTCACCGTGCGGAACGCGGAGGAGCTGAGAGGCTCCTCAGAGCATCTCGCTCAGCCACCGTCACCTGCGGACCGAGGGGAACCCACGGCATTGCTGTCCCGGCAGCCCTTCCTCCCGGGACCGGGCAGCACCTGGTGCCGCAGGATGGGGCGTCTGCGCTGTGCCGGACCCTGACGCTGGCAAGAGCTGAAACTTCACTGGGGATGGAAGTCCAGCCGCAGCCACCTGAGCACACAGCCTGCAGGCACACACAGGGTTACCTAATTTACAGGATTTATGACCTCCAGTGCTGCCCATGTTTTCTTTACCCTCTCCTATTAATCAATAACCCATTATCATAACCCTTAGAAAACGATTTATAGATGGTATCTTCAGTTTCCCCCTTGGAAACTGCTCGGCTGCATCGCAGCTTGACTGGAGCCTCTGGGCTGGGAGGGTGAGCAGAGACGGTGTGTGCCAGCTCGGGGGGAAGGGATGGCACAGCCACCTGCCCCTCAGTGAAATCATCCCGTTTCCCCATATCCCAGCCAAGCCATGGCTCCCCTGCCCCTGCCTGCATCCCCCAGAGTGGTGGGAAATGAGCTGGATCGGAGAGCAACAGGCAGGAGCACCACTAGCCCAAGTCCTGGTGGCCACCGGGCTCGTGTTCTGTTACAAAGGCATTTTCCTGGCACTGTGGCCACCACCGGCAGCGACAGCACAGCCGCGAGCTTGCCACGACATCGGCTGCAGAACGTGTTATCTCCAGAATTAATATGCAATTGGCCGGGGGCATGGATTATTATAGCAAAATTATGCAACTAAATAGGTTGTTAACAAGTTGATTCAAAATTCATAAATGGGGGGGGGAGAGGGGGATAACAGGGCAGAGAACGGCAGGCTCAAATTAATTTAAACTGCTTGATGAGGAATCAGCGATGTAGGGAATGAGATAGGGAGGAGGATTAAAGGGAGTTCACGTTTAAAATCAATTTGGAAGGGTGCCAGAACCAGCTCCATTCAGACTGGGGCATCGTGAGACCTCGTCACTTCTTGCATTAGTGGCAAACTCTTCGGCCGTAATTGCCGGTCGCCGGCGCAGAGGCGGTGACCTGCGCCCGGTGTCTGCAGAAGGCGCTCGCCTAAGACGGCTTCTCTGCCCCTGCCTCACCTGCTCGGGACCACAGCGGCCTGGTCCCGCGCCCGGAGAGGGACAGGGCACAGCCAGCACCCGGCTGGCGTGGGCAAGGCTCATGGGGAAGGGAGGAGGAGGATGGAGAAGGAGCAGCCGGAGCTGATGGAGAGACAACTCCCGGTGAGGGTTTGGTGATGCAGGAAATGAGGAGGGAAGAAAACGCAGCTGCCCCGCTTATGCCTACGAGTTCTCCACCCTCATTGTGTGCTGTCACGATAGGTTTCCATAAATAAGGCTCAGGATAACAGGCTAAGGAGCATTCCCAGGGACTCCTGTCCTGGCTCAGGACCTGTGCAAAGCAGGGGGGAGAACCCTGCCATCTCTTGTCTCCTGTCAAATCCTTGCTGAGAAAGAACCTTCTGCATTTTTTAGAAATCCTTTGCTAAATCAACACCGTGTCCGTGCGCGGGAGCGCGAGGCTGGCCGTCACGCACTGCCCAGCCCCAGCAGGTCTGGTCAAATGCCACTCAGACAAACTGAATAGGAGCAATTTTTAAATAATAGGAGAAGTTGTAAGGGAATGGTGTCAGTATTTAAATGTAATTGGCTTATGTGAGGCTCAAATTCCCAAAGTAGCCGTTTTTTAGTAACAGCAGCATTTTTATGGGCTTCAATGCGAGACCAAAGAACTGTTACGCATTTTAGGCAATCAACAGTCTGCTATACCTCCTCCAAAGTTAATTTGAAATGTAAATCCATACAGTTGTTCGTTACACGCTAATCCAACTGGATGAGCACAGAGCTCGCTGCGGCGCAGGTTCCCTTCGTCCGTCATCATACCTGCACGCTCAGCTTTGCAGGGAAGGCGATGTCTCCTCTTCCTCCGTCAGCCCAGGTCGGGGGTTGCACTCTCCTGCCGGCGCTGGAGCGGAGGGAAGTCGTGGGATGGACGGGATGCTTGTGATCGCAGCCCCCCGCGCTGTCTCCCCGACACAGACCTGCTCCCAGACCGGTGCTGAACAGAGAGATGTACATAAAGCCCAATTAAGAACATTCCAGCTTTGTTTTTACTCCCTGTGACTTGTCAGTTTAGCAAACAACGGCGCTTACACCCATTCATCATCCAGGCTCGATTTGTGCCGGCGGACTCATTTACCTGCCGAGCAGGCAGGCCTGCAATACTTCCAGTGTGTGTTTAACTTTACAAATAATTTATCAAACACAACACCCAATTAAATTGCCCTTCTGTATCCATTAGCCATCATATTGATCTTCCTTTTGCTACCTTTACCGTGAGCTGCGGGCCTCGGGCTTGGTTAATCTCATCAATATTATTGCACCTCTGCCCGAAATCCTGCTGATGAGCCTGCGCTGGGGGTTTGCTCCGCGCTGCCTGTCCCCAGCGGCAAAGGACGTTCCCCTCTCCAGCCTTCCCGGGATGCTGCCCAGGGTTCTGCTGCCAAAGGGCAAGGGGAGGTGTCTCAGCAGCCAACCCCAAATCTCCCTGCAGAGAACTGGGGGGTGGAGGCTCCCGTTTGCCCACCGCGCTGGGGACAGGGTGCGAGCGCTCCGACACGCCGGGATGTGCCCACAGCTGGACTTGGTGGTCCTGACTGTGCAGTGCCTGCATGACGTGGGATCTGAAACACTTCCAAGCTCAGGAATGCTGCAGAGCATGTAAATAGCTGGTGGTTTGTCTCAGTGCAGGGTTAAATGGCATAAAAAGGGAATTAAGTGACTTGCCCTAGGCTACCAAACACATTAAGGGGAGGTTTGAGATTAGAAGCCAGGTGTCCTCAGTGCCTGCCCTCTGTCTCCATCACCAGATAAGGCGCCTTCTTTAGTCTTTCTTCACACCCATGAATCTCAGTTTAATTAGCTTTACCTCCATATACCTGCTTATCTCTTCCCCTGCACCTCAGAGACCCGTCTCTTGCCACTTCCTGAGCCGTTCGTGCTCTTTGCAAAGCCCACCCTCTTCCCCCTCGTGAGAGGCAACAGTAAATGATTTTACCTTTTGGACTAAGGAATATTATTCCCAATTCACCGATCCACTAAAGCATTTTGTCTCTGTTCCCCGCAGAAACCACCCGAGTAGGAAGAGTTTCCATCAAAGTTTGTAATCCTGGGCAATTTCATGGCTCCTTGGAAATAACACATCAAGGGAAAAATGCCAATACTGTGCACTATTCAGGAGCGCTGGGTCAATAACAAAGATAATTAGATACCAACAGAGTTATTCCACATTGTCCTCTGAATTGTGTTAAAGAAATGCTCGGCATCCAAACTAAGTGGGAAAACACCATCGAGTCTTTTTTTCTACCCAAAATGCCACAAACTGCCTTTATTTGCTCCTGTCGTCCCAGTCCAGCTCCTCTGCCTGAGCTGGAGCCTGGGATGCTCGATGGCCTTTTGCATGAGGGATGCTCTGAACCTTTCTCCATTACCCTCAGTCCTGGCCAAACGTGGGAGCACGTGGGTCTCCGTGGGTCCAGCACCGTGCTGAGCCCACGGGGGACACACTCTGACACTGGGGGTACCCTGGGGGGACCGCGGGGTGGGCTGGACTGGGGTGTCCCCTGCCCAGCCTGCAGCCAGGACAGCTATCAGGGTGCTCGCAGAAGAGACCCTGGCATCTAAATTAATCACTTTATTTATTTACTTAATTAAATTGGAGTGGTGCCATCAGAGAGTCAGCAGAAAGTGGAATGAAAGCCATAAATAAAAGAAGAAGGTGCAAACTCTGGCAGCGCTTCCCCTGGGAGAGCAGGGTGGGTGTCAGGGGGCTGCAGGGCAGTGTGGGGCCCTGAGGCAGCCAGAGACCCTCTGCCAAGGGGGAAAGGGAGTCTCCGTGGGCAGGCAGGGGTCGCCGGGAAGGCTCCCAATCTCCAGGGGTGACATCTTAGGCACCGAACCCCAAATATCACCAAATCTAGTGTCCCAGCCAGAGCCTCTCTGGTACCAGTGTGTGCCTCCACCTCCGCACAGCTCCCCCAGCCACCCACCCCACAGCTCAGGAGGATTAACGCGGGGCAGTGGAAACTCCTCTGACTCGCCCTCAGCTCTTCCCTTACGGCCTGCGGAGGGGAATGAAAAATAACCCATGCACATCCCTATTATTTCCACATTAATATTTCCTAATTTAAAATGCCACAGCACATTAATCTAATGGAAGCATTTAATCCTCCCCCCCCCGTGCCTTGCCCCTCCAGCATTTGGCACACGCCGGCTTATTGCCATGTCTCCCGTGGCCCATCCCCATCCCCGCAGTGGGGCTGGCAGGGGCTGCGTCCCCCCGGTGCCACAGGCTCGGCAGGACTGGGAGGC
>NW_010257258.1:4567-19346 GCF_000690775.1 Eurypyga helias
TCTGGCTGGCGAGCGGAGGCGAGGTGAGGTCCGGCTCCAGCCAGCAGTCCCCATCCCTGAGGGTTTTGCCGCGTTTCCTCTCCGGATCCGGGCTTGCGGCGAGAGGGAGCGCAGGGTGCCCGTCTGCAGGCACGCACGCACCTGAAGCCGGAGGGAGGAAGAAAGAAAGGTCAAGAAGCAGCTAGTACTGACATGGCGTGGCATGATGTGATTCGGCAGCGCGAGGGGAACGGCTTGGGATGGGGGCGGCAGAAATCGCGGGCTCCAGAGAACATCTGTGGGCAAAGAGACGCCAGGTTCTGCGCTGGGGCACGCAGGGAGATCCCACCTCTGTGCTGGGAGTGGGGCAGGTGCCCAGCGCTGCTCTGAGCAGCCGTGCCCCAAAGCCCAGCGCCCACCCCATGGGGACAGCGACCCCTTGTCACCGTCCCGTCATGCCTTCAAGGTTCCAGGAGGGTGAGAGGGTCGATGTGCAGGCACGGAGAACCACTTGGGCACCGATGTGCTGGCCAGGGAAAGCAGGAAGCTGAAGGGCAGCAACGCAGCCAGCCCCCCTGCTGCGGACCATCACTCAGGGCACCCCTGTGGGTCAAGGAGCTTTGGATCCCGGGGGCATCAGGTCTGACCGCAGACACCTGCCCTCACGGGCATCCCTCCTTGTCCGTGCTGCGCCCCTGGCACCAGGAAGCCGTACGCACCGCCCCAGCTTTGCATTCCCAGCACATCCCTGGCTAACGGATAACTGCAGCAGTACTATAATTCCATAATCACTTGCAGAGAGACTGGTTCCTGCCTCCTCATTTAAAATGTCACAGCTTGCGTTTGCTCTTTTATGCTTTGTACTTTCAATGAACTTCTTCTTCCCAGGCCCCATTAGCTGGTTTAAAACTTTATAACAATCATTAGGGAGTTGTTCATCGCTAATTGTGCAGTCAGGAATGTGCCTGCCAAGCTCCGCCACCGCCTCCCTCCTCCTCCCCTGCTCATTAAGGTGCGTCTTCTGCCCTGATGGCTGCCCTGCTCGGAGCAGGTATGGCACGGCACGCTGCCCGCTGGGCCACGCTCCAAGCGGGAGCCATAGGGAAAATTGCATTCCCTCTATTTATAGATGCTCACAAGTTAATGCACAGCCCCCAGCCTGGTCCTGGGGAGCACAATCAATGCCTGGGAATGCTCCCAGATACCTGTCAGGGCACCCCCACACAGAGCTCGAGGACACAGCCAGTTCCACCACCCTGGGGCTGCCACCTACACAGGCTTTGCAAAGGAGGGAAAAGCCCTTTTTTTGGGGAAGGGGGGTGCTCTGGATGCTGCAGCTGCTCCTCAGCCTGGCTGGTGCCCACGGCGCTCAGGCCAGGCAGGGCACAGCGGCAGAGATGCTGTGCGGGAGGTGGCTGACTGACAGGATCAGCCCAAACTCACCCAAAAACTCGCTGGCACAGGAGCAGAGCGGGGGTGGCTTCCAGAGGATCTGGCTTTCCCTGGGGCATGTGCTGAATCCCTCTCTGAAAAAGAGACGTTTCAAATCCGAAAGCTGCTCTTGACAATGCACAGTAGACACTCAATCCACAGTGACTGCGGGGAGATAACACGTTTAATCCTCCCAAGCAAGAGGGAAGATCCCTGCTAATCCACGCTTCGCCCCAGGAGGAGCGGGTGGGAGGGATGTGGGGGCATTGCGGAGCGCAGCAGAGACACAGAGCTCCTGCCTCCGGCACGGGATGGAGACAGCCCGGGGTGCTGAGGCCGAACTGGGTGCAGATGACCCTGGACAGGCCGGTCAACAGCGACTTGAGGTGCTGTGGCTTGGGGGGTATTTTCCCTCTCTGCCACCCGCCCGAGTCCTGCCTCTCCCTGCTCTTGGCTCCCCGGCTCATTTGTCCTTGGGAAAGCCCACTGCACCAAAACCAGCTCTGTTTGCAAGAAAAAGGAACTGCCTTCATTAGCTGGATACTTTTCCAGCTCTGCCGCAACCAAATGCCAAGTTAACTAAGTTATACAAACAGGATTTGGTCTGGGGACAAGCTGGAGGGGACCTCCAGTGCCCGGAGGATTGATGTCTGATCTTTGTCCTGTCCGTGGAGCCGGTGGGGAGCGCAGCAGTCGATAACGCGCTGGGTTCTGTTGCTCACCCCCAGCCTTCCTCACCAGCAATTAGACCGGGAAAGGACGAAGTGCGGGGCTGCCGGCATTTGCATGCTGGCTGGCTAGTGCTAATCAGGGAGGAGAAAACGCACTTCTTTTAATTGGATTATGCAGCCAGATCTGATGAGAGGAAGAAACTTCTTCCTACGGAACAGGGGTTTGTTGTTCCTTGAGCAAAGGTTTCGTCCCTCACAGCCTCACTTTGTGCCGTACCCTTTCAGCAGACTTATTTTCCCATCTTCAAGCCAATTAATTTCCTCTGTGTCTAAAAGCATCTTGGGTCCTCTCTTCTGCGTGCTTGCCAGTCAGTAGCTCGGGCTTCTCTTTCACCACGGGACGGCAAAGGTTTCAGAAATCACTGACATTTCAAGGTTTGCACTGATGTGACCACGTTCATCCTCAAAGTGAGGACGTGAGACACAGGGAATTCTGACAAGTAGCAGTTTTGTCCCCATTTATCTCTGGGAGCTGGGCTGTGGGCAGCACAGGCGGAGGCTGGGATGGCTCCAGAGCCCGGCTGCAGGCAGCACTTGTTCAGCTGTGAGTTCTTTCAAAATGTCAGCCTGGGAGTTCCTGCTTTGCCGTGCAAACCCGATCAATCTGTCCTGTCAAGATGACTGAAGGAGTTAAAGTGATGAATGTCAAGTCATCCCTGAGATCCTGAGCAGTGCTGCTTGTTCTGCTGCCTGGGTCTCTTGAACCTTCCAGAGCCCTGCCCAGATTCCTTGCTGTTCCCAGTGGTACTCACTGATTCCTTGTTGCATCCCTGAGCTGTATGATGGCAGCAGAACAACATCACAGCCACCCTGATGCTCAGGCCAGAGCCTGAAGGACAAGGACAGGAGATTCCCACCTCCTGGTGCAGCTAAGGGCTGTGACCCCTTGCAGCGAAGCTGATATTTTCCTAAAGCTTATTTACATTCGATACAACCATTTTTGAGACCCGGGAATGACAAGCCTGCACCCCCACACTGTACATCACTAGGAGCAGCAGGATTTTCGACATCACTGCTCCCCTGGGCCCTGCCAGAAAGGGCAGCGGAGCAGCAGCTCAGTCCTGCAGAGGGTAATGATTTTGTCTGTTTTACAGCATAAAACAAGGGAATATTCTTGTCTTGTTGCTGTCTTCTGGATAGTAACAGGTGCTGTGCCAGTTTGCCATGATGCTGTTCTAACGACCGCTGCGTGATGCTGCTGCTGCATGTCACTCTTAAGACAGCGACAAAACAAGACTGTGGTGAGGTTTATCAGGCTGGGGGGGACACTCGCTGCTTCCCTGCAGGCTTGTCCCTGCTCCCTGCCCTCTCCTTACCGCAGAGGGCTCATCCCTCATCCCAGCTGGTGGGCAAACCCGCCTGAGGCCGGGGGGACCGTGGCTAGCAGCTCCTCACAAGTGCCTGGGAATTCCTGCATGCCGCAGGCTCAGCAGGTCCGTGGGAAAGCAAAGAGCCGAGCCCAGAAGTCCTGGTCTCCATCCCTGAGTCACAACGTAGGGAAGACACCACTTACCTGCAGCTCGTGTCCCTGTGGAACGAAACCCATTATCCTCGCTGAGACCTTCGGGTCTCGGACCATTTCAGGTGTAATTCGGTCTCTTAAGGCAAAGGGAAATGCTTTCCGGGTCTGCAGGGGGGGTCGCAGCGATGCTTCTGGTTGCCAAAAGCCGTGTTCGGACAGCGGGTGGGTGAAGGGGAAGGAAGGGGGCACAGTGCTACCACCATTCCAAAGGCATCACCGCTCCAGAGGCTTTAAATATTTATAATTATTTTTCTCAGTTCCTGAATTATTAAATGCTGGGCGTGTGGTTTACTCGACAGGGAACGTGAGCAACGGAACCATGTTTTTTCTGAATGAACTTGGTGCTGATACGGATATCCAGAGATGCCCTGTGCACAGCTTGCGTGCGGCTCGGCCGTCTGATCCGTGTCGGAGCGATTACACCACCAGCAGCGTGTGGCCCTGCGGATGCCAGGGCTTTTCCTTCCATTCCTGGGGCTAGGATCCAGCTGTGGTTAGCAGAGCCCAAGCAGTGCCCTCAGACACACACAGCTGATGCTACTGGGTGCTCCATCCACCTGGCACAAGGCTCCCTCCGGCAGCCTACTGTCTGGGGAAGGGCTCACGTTGGTGCAACACTCTCCTCTTCCTCCCGGGCTGACCGAGGAGCACTGCTCACACTTCCACGCAGGCTGCTCTCTGTGTACGGGTCGGGTGGGCGAGGGGCTTCTCCCTGTCACCACCACCACCTCGTGTGAAAAACGTGGTCCCAAAGGGCACAAGCGCTGGTTGTCCTGGAGCAAAGTTCGGCTCAGGACATCTTCCTTTCCCTCCTGCACTGGGCAGCTGGAAGGTGGGATGAATTTGATCGAAATGCCAAGGACCTGGAGTCAATTTGCTTTAATCTAATACTAAGAAGGCTGAAATGTATGATTATTTCTGCATATATTACTTTGAAATGCAAATTCTAATGACAGCTTAGATATCTGCACGTCTCTCAGGGTTAAAGGACAAAAGGGAGGTAATAACTTGAAAGCAATTCTATTTCCCTGTAACTCTTTGTACTATCAGGCACCATTTAGCCCTTGTTTCTTCTACCTGGCTAATTTCCATAAATCCCCTGCCCCACCAGGACCAGGAGTAAGAACTCCTGTGCTTTGCAACCTCTGGCAAGGGCACGGAGCTCTGAGCAGCAGCTGGCTCTCAATTCAGCCCTTCGGGATTCACAGTGGATGCCGAGGGCTGCGGTACTGGACAATTTCCAAGCTTTGCCTGTTTGTCACAGGGAATTCCCCTTTTCCTCTCTCCCTTCTCTCCAGTTACCAGGATTACCTTAAGCAGTTGGCTTTTCTTTTGTTGCCAGTGATGCTTAAAGCCGGATGGATGTAGAGGCACGCCCAGGTCTCCATCCTGGGCACACTCTCCTCTCCCGTCATAGGCCTTCACAGCCGCGAGCGCTGGTGGTGCCCAGAACCCTGTTAATTACACGAGGGTACGTTGGCAATAACGAGAGGTGTGGACTCAGTCCTCCCACCCCCCTGCCTGTAAGTAGGATCGATAAGCAATCCAGCCATTAGAAATAAAGCTACTCCTATTATCTGCTGATCGATAACTCATTAGTCTCGGACGTCCCTTGCAGCACCTCTGCATGGAGAGGAGCTCACAGCAGGCAGACCCAGGACAGCGACTGCAGCCCGCATCGGGCCCCCCAGAACAGCCTCCCATGCAACACCAGCATTGCATCGGCCAGGACATGACCCCCCCACCCGCCACTGCTCCGTCTGCAGAGCCAAGGGCAGGAACACCTCCTCTCTTCAAGGGCTTCACACGCAGCATCTCAGCACCGCACGAGTGCGGACACAGCCTTGGCCCCGCTGCTCATCTCACCACCCCGCACGCCTGCCCGTGGGCAGAAACCTCTCCCGGGAGGGACACTGCTGGGCAATGGCTGTTCAGCCCTCGCTCCCTTTCCCAGCTGGCAGCAGACATCCCTGCCAGCCCAGCAGCTTCTCACACACTGAACTGGGGCGGTTTCACACCCCTCACAGGGCTACCCCTGCGGGTTTGCCCAGTTTGTCAGCACCTCTCAGAGCCCAGGGATCCCTGGACCGTGCGCTTGCAGTGCCGGGACCACTGCCACCAGCAACCCCACCGTGACCTGCATCTGCCACGTTCATCTCTGCAGAGCTTTGACCTGCCCCACCAGCGAGCTTTGGTGCCTGAGGGCAGTGGGATGCTCCTTCAGCCTGGGCCCGTATCTATTATTAATATGCAACTGTAAACAGCTTTTTATTATTGCACACCTCCAACCTCACCAGCCCCCATGCCCTCCCGCTGCTGCTCCCCACTGCCCCTGACTGGAAACACTGACAGTAATAAATGGCTGGCAGAACAATTATACACATTAAGCTGAAAAGTATGAGGCTGAGGTCAAAACTATTTTCTTTCTATAATTACATGGAGAGTAAATTGGTTTTGCCAGGAATAAAAGCAATACAGAAGGTCACGGTGAGCAGAAGGGAGCCAGGGTGCCCTGCTCCCCAGCCATCACCCCCTCCCTGCGCCCCCACAGACGCATTCAGCTGGGACACATTGCCTGGAGCCTTGCAGGGCATGGAGACGGAGAAGTCCTGAGCCACTGCTCCCTAGTACCACGGCATGTCCCCGCTCAGAGGAGTGATCCACCCTGCTGCTACACGGTGCTGGCACCGCACAATCCTGCTGGGACCCTGCCAGAATCCAGGAACAGGGCCGGTAGCCGCATCCTGTGGTACTCCTCTCCACAGCCCAGGCTCCCTGCTTGGGCAGCCCCAGCTCTGGCCGTGGGGTCCTGCTCATGCCCGGGAGGAAGAGGAGTGGTGCAGAGATCCTGAACCTTGGCAGTCCTGCTTTGCAAGAGCTTTTCGCTCCATTTCTGGTTCTGGCTTCGCTTCCAGGTCACTCCCTAGCTTCTCGAGTGAGCAGCTGAGCTGGCTGTCCCACCTGTTTGAACACACGCCAGCCCTGAAACAAGGCTGTTCGGTCTGAAATAAGGTTTATTAAACTGTAATAAGGTTTGTTACTCTGCTAATGCACCATATAAAAGAAGCTGTGAAAATCAACTGCTGGGTATAATGACCTGCTCACTCCCCAGCTGAAGTCTCTTGGCCATAACTGACTCTATTCTCAGCAGAGGAGGGAAGAGACCTTCATCCCACAGAGCCAGGATGGTGTTCCCACCCTGCCTCATGCCCCACTCCCACGTGTGGCTGGTGCAGCGGGTGACTCTGGCTCATCACCCACAGTTCCTGGGGCATGGAGGTAGCAGGTGCCTGTCACGGAGGAGCTCTAACCTGTGGGCTCTGTTGCAGAAAATGCTGGTGGTGATGGCATCAGAGGTGAACGTGATCTTCCAGGACCCGGGCAGATTCAGTTTTTCCTGGGTATTAACAGAGTCTCCTGGGGACAAGTGTGTAATTGGCTTTTCCAGTGCCTTGCAGCACTGGTTGCCTTTCTCCAGAATCCCGTTGCAAGAGGCGGCACTTCCCACAAGCCCACAGCCTCCGGGGAGGCTTTCAAGCTCCCCAGCACCCCCCGACCCATCACCAGTGTGAGCTCTCTCATGCCATCCCAGGCCAGGGAACTGCTCACCCTGGCAAGGGCACAGGACCAGGGGGGAGCACCGAGAGGAGTGTCCTGGGTGGCACTGGGATGGGGACAAGCCGGGCACAAACCCAGGACCTTACTTCCAGCTCTCCTTGCTCTGGGTACCAGGAAAGGTTTCTGTTGAGCCGCCCTCTCAGCCGGCTCTGAAGCGCCCAGTTTTAGCTGAGTAATCACCTGTCTTGCCCTGGAAAAGGATTTCCACTCCTTAAAATGAGCTTTGGTGAGTTTTTGCTTTCTTTGAGTCAAAGCTCTGAGACAATTAATCACTGCCCAGCTCTGCTGGTGCAGTTAAGTGCTCAGTAACAGGAATTAATCTCTCTGTAACGAGGTCTTCAAAATAACAATCACCATCCTGCAGACCTTCCGAAAGAGTTGTCCTACTGCCCTGCAAATGGGGATCCTGCTCTGGGTTTCACAGGGAGTGAGAAATTGTAGGGATGGCACTGCACACCCCCCTCACCCCTTGCTCCCACCCATCCCCATGCACGGGATGTCACAGTGACTGCTCCCAGACATGACGCAGGGCACTGGTGCTCCTCCATGGGAGGAAGAGGAAGAGGAGGAGAGCATCCCCAACCATTCCAGGCACCTGTTTGCACCTTCCCTCACAGAGCAGCCCTGCTCCCATCTGGAGAGCGAGCCTGTGCTTGCCAGGGACTGGGTCCTCATGCCCCCAGGACCCCTCAGCTGCGGGAGGATGGGGCGCAGGGCACTGTGGGCACACAACACCCCCCTCACTGACACCAGCCCCGCCACTGCTCCTCACGCAGCCGGATGGTGCCCTCCAGTCGCTCGCACGGAGCTTTGGAGTTAACATCTGGCCGTATCTAATGACACTCCAGATTATTAATGACTTCCAGGCAGCATTTACAGTTAAAGGGCATTTCCCACAGCTGTTTATATTTCAGCAGAGGCATGCACAACCTTTCCCCGAGATCCCCAGAGCCCAACTACGGTAACGGCATTCAATAAGGAAAATTCAAATCAACTCCTTTCCCTTTTTCCCCCCTCCTTTCTCTTTTAGCTCGCAGACCATGAAGGAAACAGATGGGAGCTGAAAAGAGATTGAAAATGACAAAGGAAGTCTAGAGACATTCATTTCCACTCAGAACAAATTAATTAGGATGTCTGGGGACACCCGATTAAAGTTTCTGACAGAGGAAGGGAGCGAAAGCACCGCTCGCTCTCCGTGCGGGGAATGCTGTAACGGGGCCGTCGACAGCACCGAGCTGCTGGGGAGAGGGGCCAGCACGGGCAGACCCAGGACCCCGCTGCGGGCAGGGTCCGCTCACTGCCCGCAGGACAGGCCCTGGGAACACACCAGCCACTCCACACCTTCAGCTTCCCAAAGAGATTATTTTCAGGTGTAAAACTGCCAACTGGTTATTGTGGGGGTTCTTACCTGTATTATTTTGAAATCCAACCCCAGAGGTTTTTCAAACTGATGGTTTTTTTCCTCTTTCTTTTTGATATTAGGCTTTCTCTCCATTTGCTCTCTCCTGACCCCACCAGAAACTCGCAGCCCATGGCAAAAAGACACTGCACTTAAATCCCGTAACGACTCCTGGCACCACTCCTAATTTAAATCCAGAGGGATGTGCTTACCAGGAGAGAGTGTTCATCACCCTATCTCCATATCATCTGTCCAGAGACCATTTGGTCCCAGCAGTATTCATCTCTTCATCCAGATGTGTGGGCTTGTTTCTTCAACACCATCACCTTCCATTTGGCAAGATTTATTTACCCCTCCACTCCGCCCGTTAGCCTCGGTGATCACCCCTGGGTGCTGCGGGTGGGTAACCGGCAGATACACATCGATGGCCCCATGCAAGGGGCTTGGGAAGCCCATTGAAACCCCCCGCGTGGGGCGAAGGCAGCACGGAGCCGAACCCTGGGCACCCCTGCCCAAGCCCTGGCACAGGAGCTCTGGCAGCCAGGACACAACAGGCCAAGAGGAAACAGCAAAGTCCTTCCTAAATGAAATATCTGTACAACCCCCAGTTGCCCAGCTATTTTCAGCAGAGGATGCTGCCTTTTCCTACTCGGTCCCGTTCAGTGGCCCCTCAACTCGCCACCGTTGCTCAGAGCGGGGCCGGCAGCGCTGACCCCAGAATACCTCCGTGATTCTGCACCCAAGGGGCCGTTACAAGCGTCTCCATCACCCCACACCTCTCTTCCTCCCTGACTTCTTATTTACATTGTCCATGACATGCACCGAGCGTGGCTGTAGCTTGGGGCTCGCGACACTGAAGAATGAGGGAGAAGGTACCAGTCTACATGTGGGGAATTTCTCTCCATCCATAATTTCTGTTTAAAATTTCATAAACTCCATAAAATAGAGTTTCCTTATTTAACTTGCTCCAAAAGAACACAATAAAGCTGCTCTGGAGGAAATCTTGCAGAGGCTGCAGGTGTGGGAGGGTGGGCAAACAGTACAGCTAGCAACGCAGATGCGGACACAGGAAGAGGACAAAGCCGGGAGGAGGATGCACTAGCCCAGAAGCCACAGGAGCAGCAAAGGGTTGGGGAATTCAACAATCTGGTTGCACTTCCATCACCATGTGCCTCACGGAAAGCTGCTCCAACAGGTCAACATCCCAAAGTTACAAGGTTAATCCTTGCTCTCCTGTTCTGTGGAAATGCCCTTTGGGCATCACAACTTCCGAGCGGAAATCTGCCCATTTTTCCTGGAACTGGATGTAGTAGCAGACCTAGCACAGCTTCCCTCCGCCCGTGCGCGCTTGCAAAGCCAGAACACTGTAGACTGTCAATCCTCAACTTCTGCAGCCTGGGCTGTTAGAAGATGCAGATATGGAAAGCATCAGGGAATCACAGAAATGCCATAATGATTTCTTCAAAAGGATGTAATTTGGAAACAGCTTTTCTATTTCCTCTTTATTGGTTATTTTTAGTCAAGCAGCTGTTCTTCTTCTGTTGATATAAAACCTGTTTCTTTCATTCCTAAAGAAAGAAATTCTTTATTCTGGTGGCTACAGAATTCAACTTCAGAGGTCACCTATTGTTTCCAAGTTCAATGTGCTCTGGAAGGAATCTATATTCTTCTCATACAGTTTCTGGGCATGAAAGCAATCTCTAAATACTCAGAGGATAAAATGAGGTCAAACCTGCAATTCCAGGCGGCTGCTGCCGAGTGAAACCAGCGCTCCGACCTGCCGCTTTGTTTCTGTCAAAGCGGTTTAGAAAACAGCGGTGGGAAATTATTTTGCAATAAATAGAAGCCCACAAGCACAGGCAGGCTGCAGCCTTGGGTCTTCTCTCAAGCTGTTCCCCGAAGAAGAGTTTGGGAATTTCAATTGGCCGGACTAAATGTAGAGCAGAAGGAAGAGCCGTTTCACATACGAATTACTGCTACGGCATCATTTACAAAACCCTCTCGTGCCTCAGAGATTGCACACCCGAGCACAGGGCTCGAGCTGCAACATTTCCCTTTGCACGTGGATTAAGATGGGTACTCAGAGGTAGGAAACAGCATCCACACAGCTCCTACAGAACGTGAGATTTTCCCTCTACATCCATGAGAATTGGAGCTGGAGAAGTTCTGCCAATATTTACAGTGAAGCAGCAGCAATGAGCTGCGTCCCGGTGAGCTGGAGGGAACGCTCCGGCACCAGCTCGATCCGGAGGCTGTCAAGACACAGTTTGGGGTCCCCACACCAGGCCTTCATGGCCAGTTTCCCCCTTCATTTCCCAGGGGAGGCTGAGCTGTCCCTGCAGAGAGCCAGATGGGTGGGAGCAGCGCCCAGCACCCACTGCCCTGTCGAGGCATTCAGCTTCCCTCCACGTGCAGTCCATCCGGGAAGCACCCATTGTGCCTGAGGCTAAGTAGAAGTGTTAATTACACCGTGCTCATTTCCAAATTGGGTAGTGCAATGTCTTTCCCACTGGAGCTGGGGGAATTTACCAAAGCATCAGTACTGCATTCTGGGGAAAATAAAGCATTTTCAATGTCCCCCCAAATGCACTTCATTTCACACAATTCAGCATTTGCGGGAGTTGCAATTAGCTAAGCCAGTGCTCTGTCTCCCAGAATAACCAGTTCCTTTTTCTGATGCGCGTTATAACGACTGCAGAGGTGGTTAAACGATTTCTCACCTTCGGATTGCGGCTCGATTCCATTCACATAACAAGGGATTTTAGAACAGTTTCTTTTCAATGCTCTTCTTACAACAAAAGTAGCTTCCTTCCCTCCAGCCACCTTGGTCTGAACTAGCCAGAAATACTGTGAAAGCAGCTCCTGTCACAGCCTCAGTCGGGGGATCCCACCCCCCGCCCCTTCCTGCACAGCCCCCAGTGCCCTTACCTTGTGCCAAAACCAGCACCCCAAACCGCCCGGGAAGAGCCGGGCTTTAGCCTGCAAGCTGCCCGCTTCTCCTCGGCCCATCTCCACAGGCAGCCCCCAGCCCCCCATCCTGATATTTGCCCTAAGCAAATGCACACGGAGGTGACACATAACCCTCCAAATCCTTCATTTTCCCCAGTCACTGAGACACTGATCAGTTCCTGTCAGGAACAGGGGTCAGGCAAGCCCTGCAACCAGGCAGCAGCTCCCGCTCGCCGTTCCGTGTGCTTAGACCCGGAAACAGCCCAGCACACAGCCAGGAGGGTACCCAGCAACAGCTACTACAGGGAGCAAGAACAGCCTGCGTGCGAGATGCTTAGATGGCTCCAGCATGCTTTTATGAGGTATAAATCCCAGGAAGCATCCCACATCCATGGAAGCGCTTGCAAGCATCCTTGTGCTCAAGCTGTCCCCTTCTGGCACCCAGCAGCTCAAACTCCTTTACAAAGTTAAACTGGTGCCAAAGTGAAGTTTACATACGTACCCGTGCACACACCCAGCCTGGCTCAGCCCGTATTTCCCATTTCACGGGTCAGCAACTCTACATGGAAAAATACCACAGGTATAAGGATTCATGCTCTGACTGTAAACACTCAGATTTCTCTGGGTGAGAAACATTATCTGTTTAACTGTGCACGGCAGCACCACAAATCCACATGGAACATGATGCAACTTTATTACACCGCCATGTCCCAGGGAGTTCAGGCAGCAACCAGCCGGCTTGCCTGTGGCAGCGTCGGCAAACCGCAGGGCACCATGGAGCTCGGGAGGGACTGGCCATGACCTCACGGCTTCCACAGCACATGCCCCCCGCTCTTGCAAAAGTGGTTATAACACCTTTAGTTGCCTAAAAACCTTCCCTCACCTGGAGAAAGACACCTATCTCACCGTGCCCACAGAGTCCTGCTGTGCCACTGCTCCCAGACGGACACAGCCCGGGATCCGTGGCACGCTGGTCTGACCAACAGTGAAAAAGCTGTTGAAGAAAAGCCTAAGCAGCGCTGTACATGTAGCTCAAAGTAAAAAACCTGCACACTGCCACGTCAAGATCTTCATAATTAATACACGTAAGTGATTGATTGACCTCAAAAACCTTGTGGCAGGAAATCTATCCACTTGCCAATCAATCCAGAGGAGCTGCCATTTAAAAAGGACTAAGACAGATGGCACCAATGAATTGTGCCGCAGGGAAACGAAGCCGGGAACGCAACTTCAATTTTTCACTTTAATCTACAGCAGAACATCGCTGTGTTCATTCACAGCGTCCCCGTACGCTGCCATGTACCACATGTAAAACGGCTGTCTGCAGGCCGAGGGCAGGAGTAAGAGTTTGGTAACAAATTACACCGGGTGTAGGCAGAATAGGAAGTCGCTCTGTCCTGGAGTGAGCTTTGCCAAAGGCCGGGTCCAGGGCATCACGTGGAAACGAGCCACAAGCAGGAGGGAGCCCACGGCTGCCTCGACCAGTGCGGCTGAGCTCTGCTCCCCGCTCCTCTGATGAGCCGGGTGAGCCCTGCTGAAACCCGTAAAACCATGGGAAAACACAATTTGGGAATTCTTATGCTGCGTTTAGCCAGCAGCTGGTGCACGGAATCCAAGCCGAGCTCCCAGTATGACATTTGTGGGGGCACACGTCAAGTGCTGACAGCAGATGGCAAGGTGCGGCCAAAAGCCACGTGGGCTGGGAGCTGCTGCTATCACCCCCCTTTCCACCCTCACGGCCACACTTGGCATTTGTGCCTGAGGTGCAGCCAAAAGCCACGTGGGCTGGAGGACAAGCAGGAGGCTGGGAGCCGCTATCACCCCCCTTTCCACCTTCACGGCCACACTTGGCATTTGTGCCCTTTGCTTCCACCCCAACTGTTTTTTGGGAGCAGAACACACGAACTCACCAGTATCGGGACACCGGGTGATAGTTTCGTGGGAAGTTACTCCACAGAGGCTAAGCCAAAGTTGCTCCTTATCCCATGAAAGCAAGAACTGCTTTGGCCACACAGCCAACAGATAACTAAGTGTCAGTGAAGGTGTATAGCAAAGTGTTTTGCTGCATTTCAGGGACACACACAACATGTTTAAGTAATTCCCTCCTCGTTTAAGCTTTTTCTCGTAGGCAAACCGCATTAATTTCTCCTGATCTAGTGGAACCCCAGCCCTGTCCACATTGACTCAGTGTTTCCTAATTTAAACCCAGGACGTCTGTAATTTCATGTTTATTTGCAGCCATTAAGATTTTAAATTGTTGGCTTGAACATTTCTGTACTATTTTCATTATAATTAGTGCTGCAAAACAAGTTTTGGTTCTGTCAGCTTCAACTTCAATATTTTGTAATCAACAGCTAGATAAATAATAACACAGTCAGGACCCCTTTGCCAGTGAAAGGAAGATACAGATGATTCTGAAACCCAACTACTGCAATTAACATTGCCTTTTAATTTCTCTGGTCTGACAATTAAGATTGCTGTCAGCGATAATAGATTTCTTGGTGAAGACAAGTCACAAAGTTCTGGCTGTGCCACGACTCCGGCTCTGCCCAACAGGAGGGATCCTGCGGGGACCCTGCTTATCTGAGCCCACCCGTGGGGTCCGTGTCACCGGGGTCTGCCCCCCGGCTGTGCCAGCAGTGCCCACATCTCGCATCCTCCTGGGGGGTCCCCACCACCCACAGGAGCCAGTTACACAGCGCTTTGCACAAGCCCCTCGGGAGATGCATTCCCTTTCCTAGGGAGAGGTTTTCCTCCTGTTTCTCTTCTGTGGGAGTTGGATAACAGGTCCCTGCCATCATCTACATGGAAGTAACATCCCTCCTCTGATCGATTGGACAAGGAGAGTAATACCAGTGTCTGATCTACCATTAATTACAGAGACAATTATCTTAAGAATCCACAGACAAACATTCCCTGTGATTAGTGGGAGATCATTATCTCCTCTGAAAGGAATTTCTTCGTATATTAATAGTGATATATCAAGTGTGACTGGAACTGCACTCCAGCGTTAATGGGAGGGGGTGCGCATCAGCCCGCCCTTGGCACCTCGCAGCCAGACCCTGCCCATCTCTGCTGACTTGCAGGTAGTGCAGCCCCACAGCACGCAGTCAGGTAAGACCCCCGGCCCATAACTGTGCTGTTATTTTG
>NW_010257258.1:19385-22829 GCF_000690775.1 Eurypyga helias
ATGGGGAGGGATGGACACAGCTATGGTCAGCACAAGCCAAGACGGGCAGCCACAACAGCAGAGATGCCACAGACACTGCCTGCGGCCAGGCAAAGCCACAGGCAGGGCAATCCGCGCTAGGAAACCCTTGCCGTTCCCGACAAACACAACATGCCAAAGCAACAGAGGAGCACGGCGCAAAAACCAAAGCAGCTTTTCCCCGGGAAAGACCCCTGTCCCACACCAGCCAGCCTAGCCCAGGGCCAGCACAGAGCTGCGCTTTCCCTGGTGCCTGTTCCTCCAGCAAAGGGTTAACCTTTCCTCAGAAGAATGACAATATTTACATCAAAGAAAGCTTTATTTATAAACAATTTTCTGTTTAGCAAAATACTCCAAACAGCCCCAAGAACAGCACAAACCACTGGTAGCCCAAAGGCTGGGGATAGACCTCGCCTCAGATCCCACCTCTCTGCCCAGGATTTTCCTTCTGTGAGGGGAATGGTCCCCACATCAGTTAATTTTGGGTCTGCAGTGGTAGGGCTTTTCCCCCCCAGATGAGGATAGGTCTTAAAGGAGCTAGGTGAGGGTTTCTGGTGAGATAAAGAGCGAACAGAGGCACCAGCCAGCAGTGGGTGCTGCGATTTATGGAGCTGAGCTCTACCCCCGAGTCCTAAACCCCGACCCTGCAGCACCACGTACAGTTAACATGCTCATCTCTGTGCACAGTGGGTGCGTTTAGGATGACCATAACCATGGCTGAACACAGAGTTTGTTGTCAGGGATGCAGGACACAGCTGCATGTTGCATGCTGCTTTCCTCCCCCCCTCCCTGCTTCTCCCAAGCCTGTACTGACTTCCAGGTGGTTTAAATTAAGCAAGAGCACAGCGCTCTACGTGGAGGTAGATACATTCATTAGCAGCAGGCTCTGATACAGCTTCATTGACCTGTAGCATCTAAAAACCTGCGTTATTGTCCACATTGCTCAAATCTGAGCCCCCAAAGCTGGCTGCCGTTTCAAATGCTTTGTCGCTTCACATTCCTGGGTGGGCAAGTCTCAGATTTGCACGAGCATCTGCCCCCGCAGTCACCGTCACGTGATTTTGCAGTGTTTTGAAACTTTCTCCCCACTTTAAATAGTTCATATACGAGATTATATCCCCATGAGAGTTTGGTAGAGCCTGTCCTCACGAAACTAACTGCAGTAGCCAGGGACAGAGAATGTTACACGGAATAAAGGGCTCCAGTCATGGAGCGAGTGTCTTGAAGTAAGAGCAGACAATATCCCAAGAAAGCACAGTTATAAACCAAGTGTCCTGAGCCTCAGAGGAGATGACACCCACAGCTTGCACTCTGCTACGACCAGTGATGCCAGGGAAGAAAAGAAAACTAAAATGAACTCAAAGTCAGGAAATATTCGAGTTCCTAGCATGCTATTTTAAATTCTTGCATTGAAATTATCTTAGCAGCGAGGTGGCATGGAATATTTATTATCGATTAGATGCTCCTGCTGCTCTGGTTAGTGTTTACAGGAGGCTGCTTAAAATTCAGAGCGGGCGCCTCCGTGTCAGCCTCGCTGTTCCCAGGGAAGTACCCATCTGAGCACCAGCTCCTGAGCAAAATAAACTTCAGTGGGAACTAGTCATTTGCTTCAAACCAAACCTCCCTTTCAGGTCATGAGAATCATCCGAAGATACTCGGAGCAATTTGTATGCAGATGTGTTTATTTAATCTGAAGTTATTTGTGCAGCTGCATTGTAATGAGATGAGGAATGGGAGATAATGTCACAGAGGTTCCATTATCATCATCTTTAGTGACAAAACGCTTCAGTGTCCTTCGTCAGGGGCTCAGGCTGGCGGTTGCAGAGCAGTGACTTCACCGCCTGAGACACAACGGGGTGTTGCCGCTCGAGGGGTGCAGAAACTCTGCCTGGGGATTCCGGCTTAGGAAGTCTGGGGAGGGTTGGCATGGCTGCGCTGCTGCAGAGTGACGGCTGGGACCCCAGCCATGCCCTCCACCTCAGCCTGGTGGGGTGTGATACAACGCTGGGTGGCCAGAACAGAGCCAGGAAAATTAATCTCAGGGTCTGATATTCTTTCAGTCAAACCTGTAATTGTTTAATGATTCAGAGGTGGGTCCCTAGGCACAGCAGCTGTTGCCTGAAACCTGAAATCTCACCAGAAAGTATTCTAGTCCAGGAAGTTTGTCTATTATGCTTCTAATCAGATGGTCTCGAGAAGCTGTTGGATAAAACTAAAGAGAACTGAAGAAAAAAAAAAGAAAAATGGGAGAGATGCAATGGAAGAAAAGCAGAGATAAAGTGCTGCCTGGAGAGAAGAGAGAAGAAATATACCCCACAAAATGAACTGAGAAACACAAGAGGACAATGAGATCTCATTTATCGCTCACACATTCCTCTTCCAGTGATTGAGCACTAACAGAGCAATAAAAGGGCTGCTCTGAAATGTTCCCTTGTTCAGGATTCACAAGAACACCCAAAGAGCAAGATTTTAGCACAGCTATGAGTATTTTTTAAGGCTTTCCTTAAAAAGAAACAGACACTCAACATCACCAACTCCCTGTCATCTCTCGAAGTTGCTCATGTCAAATTTAGGGGAGCAAGTCAGTATTAACAGGGCAGTAAAGCATTTAATCAGGACAGGAAGTACAACAAGAATCCCCCTCCCCTCCCACTGCAACAGAGGGGCAAATAACTTCATCAAAGGAAGGTTTTAAGAAAAAAACCTGTGATTTTGAACCCTCAAGAAGAAACAGAGGCACCTTTACAGCTCATCCAAGCACACACAGAAGAGTCACTTACGGTCACAATGTAGAATACAAATATTCCCCGGCTGAACCCAGCAGCACACGAAGAGCTCAAGCATCTTGAGGAGCACCACCACCTAGACCACACACCTAAAAGGAAGAAAAAGCCTTTCCCCAGAGAATTTATAGTCTGCAGTAACGAGCCACCCACCTCCACCTGCCCCCAATTACAGGACCCACCCCACCCTTAAGGTGGGCACCTGTGTTGTGCCTGGGGGCATCCATCCCTGTTCCCCAGCCCTGCTGATGGATGCTCACGGACACTGCCTTCAATTAGCCGAGCAGATTGCAATTACCCTCCTTCCAGCACAATGCCACCCGGAGAGGGGGGGTCACCTCTGAGAACTGCCCCTCGCAAGGCTCTGCCGAGGCTGCAGGAGCGATGACCTTAGCGAGGGAGAGGGGAGATCACGAAGGGATGTGGTGCATCTGCTTGGCTGCTGCCTGCCAGAGCCGTGTTCGGCTTCACTGAATGGACCCCAGCAAAAGCCAGAAGGTCCAGCGTAATTAAGCAAGTTTGCAAAGGGAAAATGTTGCGCAGCTCCACAGACACCGTATGAAATGCAATAAAACCTTCCCGGGACCCTGGGCCAACAGGAGGGCTAAGTGTCTCCTCATTAGCCCAGCCCTGGAAGCTAATC
>NW_010257258.1:22862-31949 GCF_000690775.1 Eurypyga helias
AGCGTCTCAGTGCGAACAGCAGTGCACGGAGTTTCATTTCCACGTCCGGGCGTTGCGGGCGGTTGGCGTGCGCTTTAAGCATTGCACATTTCCTCAGACCCCATTAAGAAGCAACCGCTTTAATGACCAAAGCGTCTCCTGCTAGTGACAGCTCCTGCAAAATCTTCTCCGGGGATCAATGTTCATTAAGGCTCAGCCAAGCAGAGCTCATTTAACCCAAACGCGTGTGGGTGGTGCTGGGATGTTTGCAGTTCTGTATTTTGGGGGTGGTGTCAGGGAGCAAACATGAAGAAAACAGTCTTTCCTGATGCACACGCTGCCGCTGAATTAGCTGCCTCTGGATCATGGATCTGCAGGCAGGATGAATGCCTTCCCACCAGCCGTGGTGATGGCTACACCCCCAGCAGCGTGATCCCATCGTGCCGGGGGTGCTTGCTGCTGGGAGGTGGCGAACTGGAGTCTGCAGTGCAGAAAGCGTCCTGCCTTTTCCCTAAGATCAGGGCAAGTCAGAGATCTGCCCACAAACTCCCCACGTGGAAAAAACTTGTAAGCAATCATGTTAACCCAAACCCAGATGTAGCCGCTGAGGAATGGCCGCATCCTCGCCGCTCCCACACGCTGCTTCTGCCAAGGGATATGGGATCCTGGGATCCTGCCCTGGTGCGCAGGGGCTGGTGGTGGAGATCAGGAGGAAAAGCCGGTGTCTGCTGGTCATGAAAGGTGAAGGCACAAGATCTGGGAATCCGAATTTCCAATGACTCCTCCAGGGCAGGCAGAACCGTGGCTTGCACACGCCATGCCTGCCCAGCCTCAGCAAAGCCAGAAGACCAGATTGCTTGACAGCAAATGTTCTGTGGAGTGTGAAACCTGTGGAGTGTGAAACGTGGCCAGCGGAAAGCAAAGCCGAGATGATCCGTGCTCCCTGGCTAGGTCCCGTGGCAAACACAGGGTTAATGCTCTGCTGCCCACCTCGGCACGCCGCTATTTCTGCTGCTTTGCAAAGTGTAATTTGACGTGGTTGCTCCTAGTAACTAATGCTGTCTCCCTGAAGATTAATTATTACAATATCCCAATCTCCTTTTCAGGAGAAAATAGGGTTTTTTTGAACATGAATCTTCACAGGACCCACAAACATCTTCCAGGTGCTGCATCTTGGAAATATTAGTGTTTGCCGTGTTTCTGGTGCTCAAAGCATTACTGGGGGATGATTAGAGCATCATGTTAAATTAGATGAATATTTTCAGGCCAGAGAATGGTTCCAAATTCCCGAGTTCAGTGGTTTTCATACAGAAGTTGCAGTTCTGATTCTGACCTCGCAGATGCTCCTGAAAGGGAGCCAGAAAGGGCTGGACTGGCAGCTCTGGACTAACCCTGGGAAATGTTGATCCCAGCTGAAACTTCCCATCACTTTACATTGTCTTTTCTTCCCTCGCATGACCTGGAGTTACTGGGGCAAATGTTGGAGTGCTGTCCATCCTGGGAAAGAGCCCTGGAGATGGCTTTTCCTCCAGAGGAAAACACCCTGAGTTTGTTCTTGTGAGAGGGATTACACACGAATCCCCCCCAGTGCCATCAAGTCTGTTGTTCTGTGGTACCCAATAATCAGCATTAATTCTTTAAAGTCTCTTGCTTTCCTCTATTCCTCTCTTATTCCAATAAATGTCACAAAATCCTTTATTAGCCTGAGATGACAGGCTGTAGGCTCTAATTCGCTTTCCCTCTGCACACACCGCTGATGTCCCTTGGGAGACAGAGCAATTTTTGCCACTTATTTTTGGAAAATTGACATTGCTACAAATGCTGGCGAAACGGAGGGAGAGAGGGAGTTCACAGAAAAACCCTTTGCCACTGTCACTGGAAAAGCATCTAGGGCCTGGCTTTCTGCTCTGCCCTTTCTAACAGCCAGTAATGGGAATATTGCCTTAAGCACGTGAAAAATCCAGGATGTCCCTTCCCTGGGGTCAGGGCCAGCCCAGGCTCATGCTCTGCCATCGCGAGGAGGGGGCTGGAGGGGCCACCGTCCCCCCTCCTTGTCCTTAGCTGAGACTTGGCGCTGGAGAAGCCCAATTCAGCCAAGATTTAACTGTAAATCTTGACTAAATGAGCCCTAGAAGACCAGACCCTCTCCCGCCTTCCCTCAGTCCCCGCAGCCCTGGGTCTGCAGGGCAGATAAAGGGCTTTAAACCAGCGGCTCTGGCTGAGCTGGGAAGAGCCAAAAACCTTGGGCAGGCGGCTTCTGGAGACGGATGCTGAAGATTCCCGGGCGTTTAGGAGGATTTTTCTCTTTTAAGAGATGATAGCTTTGGTAACGACTGTGCAGAGTTTATTTTTAGGACGACCTACCTGGAGACTTGGTGTTAGCAGTGCAAAACCTCTGTATTTGCTTTTCATTACAGCAATTTAATTTGCATTTGGCTCATAGGAAAATTCATTGTTGTCAGCAAGAGCAGCAGCAAAGGGCTCGCCTGGAAACCTGCGCCGGTGCCCCGCGCCCTGAGCTGCGAGGGGAATCGGCTCTGCCGTCTCACGCTTTGGCTCCTGCCAAAAATGCTGTTAAATTGCACGCTGCCTCCTCTTCCCAAGTCATCCTGGATTTTGTTCAGGAGCTTATGTTGCATCCAAGACAAAACATCTTCCTGGAGGGAAGAGGAGGACATGCAAGTGCTAATGGCTTCCAACACCATGGTCATGGCTTAGGATGAGAAAACTCCTTTCCAAGAGAAAATAACAGCTAATCCCAGCACTCCATACCCCTTAAACTCTGAGAGTTTTTCTATCTGACAGCGTTTTGGGATTGAAGTTAGACAGACGCTGCTTTAGGAAATGGTAACGCGCATGAATCTTACGACAGTTACGGCTCATGGGTGGCTTTAGGGGCAGAGCACAGGGAAATAAATGGATTTCTGGAGGAAGACTTGAGCCGACAGAGACTGTCCTGTCGTGATAAGAAGCCAACGGGCTCAGAAAACAACAGTTCCATTTAATTACAGTGTATGTTACCCTTGTGCTTGCAGGGGGTACAGAGAGAAGTTCCCTACAGACATGGTGGTGGGGCAAGGAGGCCCTTTCAGAAAAGCAAATCAGCTTATTAGGGAATTTGGGCTATGTTGGTGGTCCTGGAATGGTCTTACCATCTCAGAAGCTCTTGGAGTACATTCAAATAAGAATACAAGCTGATGCCATAGAAATTCTGCTGGAAGCAGTGAAAATCTCTCTCCATGGGTAGATGTGGCCAAAAAAAACCCCCAGGAATATTGTTGACACACTAATGTTATGATTGAAATTTGAAAAATAATTCCCTGCATGCTTGCAGCACTGAACATAACCAACAATGGCAGCGAGAGAGACAGAGCCCAGGAACACTCCCGAGCTCCTGGCAGCCCCAGGGTTTGCTCCCGCGGCATCACCTTCCACCCCTCTGGTTTCTGTCACCCCGGAGACGACTCTGCTGCCCTGAAATTTGGGGCTTGGGCCACTGTGTCCTTCTCCTGTGGTTTAGCTCTTGCATTTTCCACCTTCAACAGGTTCACTTGTCCCCGGGCTGTCTGAGGTGCACAGAACTTCCCCAAACCCCTCCTTTCCCAGCTCCGAGTCCCTCTGCAGTGCCTTATCCTCCTCGTTAGCATTCAGGCACACGTCAGTGGGGTTATGTCTTCAAGGTTAAAAAATTCTGATGGCAAGTAAGATTCCTGGTCTGAAGTTCTCCTTTGAAGCCTTTTTTCCAGCCACTGGGGAAGGCAGCAGGCGGGGAAGCGCCGTGCAGAATACTGACAGGGCTGAGCCCCGGACCCTCGCCCCAGGCACGGGGCAGCCGTTTCTGCTGGGGGAGGTGGGTGATGCTGCGGGACTTTCCTGCCGATGGAGAGGGGAAACACAGTTGTCAAGTAGTGAACAATAGAAAAATGGATGATTCAGACTTCCCTTTTCAAAACTATAGCTGCTCATCCACTTAATATTCATGAAAGGTAACTTAATATGTAATGTACAATAAAGTAAAGCCTTAATTTCAGTGTCCTTCTGCTCTTCCAGCAGAGTGCATGACATAACACTGTGAAAAGGAAAGAATAGTTAGAATTCATCTCTGGGAAAAGAAAACAAAGTAATTACCATTAAAAAAACCTTTGTGCCATGTTCCCTCCAGCAAGCAGTTCCGCTGCGGTATTGCCAGCAATCGATAGCGCTGCCCTGCAATGACCGGTGGGGAGAACACGTGTTGAGTGGTTCAACTGACCAGGGGATGCTCCTCGGACAGAGCTGAGCCCCAACCCAGCCTGCAAAGGGGAAGAGCTGGAGCAGGGAGAATCCACATCCATCTTCCTGGCAGAGAGGGAAAGCGGAGGTGCTCGCGCTGGTCGCAGGGGGTAATCCGGGACACAAAGAGCGCACGCTTCAGCATTTTTTCCTTTCAATCACGTAGGGTTTTTGAATTGGGAACATCATTTGTATTCTTTCCTAAAAATCCAAGCCCTGTCCTGCTCGATGGGAAGCAGCTGCCATGCTCCAGCCCAGCTGTGGCTGGAAGCGGATCTCTGCCACCTGCATTGCGGTGTGCGGCTGGGGATGTGCAGGACCAAAACTGTCAGGAAAAACCCCAATTCAATAAAAGAGCCAAGAAAAGCACAATTCACTATCAATGGCTGACATTAAATATGTGAAGAATTCACTTAAGACTGTGTCCAGTCATTTCTGGTGGGGTGGGAAAGCTCGGAAGGGGGACCTGGGCTGAAAAGTCCCCTTCATTTTCATTTTCAGCCAGGCAGTCTGGTTTCCTGGGGGCGGCGAGGCTGGCTATTTTAAACATTTTTGATCAATTCTTTTTTCAACCATTATTTGCTGGAATTAAGTGAGTTTTGATTGGAAAATAAGCTTAACCAACAGCTTTATTAGTCAGCGGAAATTGCTTTGGCTAATTGACAGAGGAAATATTGGAAGAGAAATCAAGACCTGGAAAATGTTACTTAACAGGAATAGTTCAGCTCCCCCAAATCACATTAGCTTTCCATTTTGCAGCGATATTGAACGCAGGCATGTTATACTCTTTTTCAAGGGGAAATAGTAGAAAATTTTCCTAGTAGTGGAAAGTAATTGGGTTAGATTTATTGAAATAAAGATGATTCATCCAAGTTTGTGACTGGGAATATGAGTTCTTGAGGTGTAAAAAACCAAACCTGATTATTTGAATCTCTTTCTTGTAAAATGAAAGGTTTATTACATGAGATGGAGAAGGCAGACCAGGGTGGCACTTTGTTCCCAGCCACCCAATGCCCACGATTACCCCTCAGAAGGTTGCTCCAAGATGCCAAGAGGTGGGAGTGCCGATGGTGGGATGTGGCATCAGGTACCCAAGTGGGCACACCTACAGCTGGGTTTTCCCCAGCACAGGTACCACCGGTGTGATGCCCAGCTCAGATGCTCCGTGCCAAAGTGGCTGAAACACCTCCTCTGTGGTTTTATTTTAAGCAAAAGCTTCCGCTGCATGAGGAGGATGGGCCACAGGCTCCCACCCAGCTGATTCACCCAACCTGGGTTTCATGGGCTGATCCATGAGCTGCGAACACGGCACGGCTGCTCCTGCCCAGCCCAGCCGAAGACAAAGAGCTCCGAGACACTGGTGGCCAATGCCTGTTCCTAACGAGAGAGGCCTTACGCTGCGTATATTTTGGCAGTTAGCACATTGCCTGCAAACATTACTGTAGATAGGTACTGAAACAGAGAAGGGATCGTTTCAATTCACATTGTACGGTTTGGCCTTGAGTTTCCTCTACGGTGAATTATTAGCTTGGTGATAAATACATTTTGTCATTTCCTACATCATAAACATTTATTTCTAGTGCTAATTAGAACAGATTCATTGTTGCAGAAGTTATAAGTATCTATAAAAGCTTGCAGTTGTTTCGCTAAGCACTCTGCATGCAGCTGTGCCCCCACAAATCTGGAATATAGTAGCAGATGGCAGGTATTATTGTACAATTAGCCAGGAAGGCTGGGTTATCCACTTACCTGGGTAATTAGGGAGTTCGGAGAAAAATGTTCCGCCAAGGCAGAAATATTAATATTACATCCCTTCTGCCTAGGCAGCTTCTGCTTTTGAGCCTTGTGTTCACTGTTGGGTTGGAAGGCAGAAGTACAAGGGCTGGCACAGAAAAGGAGCTTCCCAATTGCTCATGGGATTTTCAGGGATTGGAGAGTTTTTTTAGCTGCTTTAACAAGGGCTAAAACCATTTTGCTGTTGCTTTCGGATAGTAACCAGAAACATGATTTCCATCTGCGTTTTCTGAGCGCTGTTAGCACGGTTGTGCTCGACACAGTCAATAAATGGGGGGGAATAAAAAGATGTATAAACCGTTTAGGACGCAAGAGCCCACGTAGCAAACCTCAGCCACAGAGCACGTGGGTGCAGAAAGAGTCATAACCCAAAACAAGAGGAAAATACCAGAGTGAACGTTAAAATTCTTGCTTAATTTTGTCTTGGAGGACATTGGACCAGGTTCCTGCTTTGGTTATAGCCAATAACTCTGCTCCAGGGTACACTGCCAGGGTCGTCTGCCGAGACAATCAAGCTCTCCGCTGACCCCCAGCCTGCGCGGTTCATCTCCGTCGTTAACGTGCAATATTCCTCGCAGGGTGATGAGCTCTGAGCCAGGAGCGGGGTAATTTCTCCTTGGGATCTCATTTTGGCCAAAAAATGACAAATGTAGCTGCTAATTTAATTGTCTATTGAATCGCCTTTCTCAGAGCTGGCCCAAAAAAAAAAAAAGAAAATCAATGCACAGAGATCTGCTGGCTGCACGTCCCCGGCGTCATACATCCCCCCGATGAACCCGCGTCTGCTTTTAGTCAATTGTAAAACAGCACAGGGCGATAATAAAGACGGAACACAAACAGGCTATTTGGCTGAAATACCTGCAGTTTAAAAGTGAATGTTCCTGCTTCCATGGGAGCCGAAAGGGAAGGTCGTGCACTGCTCGCTGGCAGCGCTTGGGGGGAGCCCCGTGAGCGTGACGGCGGGTCTGCCACGCGGGAACGCGCACGGCGAGCAAACCCACGCCCGGGTGGGGAAACACCCCGAGGAACGGGCTGCGTGGTGGCCATCACGATACCCCGGAGAGACCCCAGTGCTGCGGTTAACCCCGGGCCGCAGCACCGTGGGCTCCTGGCTGCTTCCCGAGGCAGAATGCAACCCAGCCCCCCGCCCAACAACTTAGGTCACTTGTTCTTCTCAGGAGAGAAGTGGAGAGAGAAGAACTGGTTTGGTTGTCAAGTGTATTATTTCCCGTGGTCAACATTACCCGTGTTTTGTGGCCTTAGCTATTTAGATCACTTAATTTGTTTCAGACTAATTACTACTTCATTATGGCGGTATGCCTACTGCGAGACAACTTCAAATAATTTTCAAAATTTCGTATGTGATATAGTCCTCCAGCTTTGAGCCACATTTTTGCTTAATAATTTAATTAAAATTTCATGTGACTCCCCCCCTCTCCAAGCATCACAATCTCCCCCTGGAAGCCCAAATGTTTCTCTCTGAGCATCGCTTGCACAGCCCCCAGTACTTATAACGCATTGCAACAATGATGTGATGTGAAAAATGCTATTTTCTCATCAAGAGCACAATGTCAGAATTATTTTCCTCCTGTTCTATAAGATACCTGTGCTTTCCCAACCTTGATTAAATGTCAGGTCACACTGGGTATCCAATCAAAGCTGGAGCTGTTTCAGGTCCCATTTCACGTAAGCACGGGGAGGAACGCTGAATTTTTAATCACTTTTTTTTTTTAATTGAAACCTCCAGGACTGGGAGCAGATATATCCAGCCCACAGAAAAACAACGCTGGGGCTGCCCGCTCCCACCCTCGCAGCCTGCCTCGAACCAACCCTGCGCGGATCCCATCGCCTCCTGCGCGCACCGTGTTCCACCGAATTGAGCTCAAGGATTAAAGTAATAAGAAAATAAAATTGAATTAAGCTGATGAGAACGCAAATAAAGCCATTTGTAATGGGATCTTTTCTCTTCCCCTTTCATCCCCTGCTCTTTTATAGTCTCTTGTTCCAGCTTTTGTACCTTCTCTTCTGAATCTGCCATGGAAGACCCTGTCGTGTCGCCTGCTCCCTGCAGCCTCAGCATCAAGCAGAGACCCCAGCCCACCCGCACGTCACCCCACGCACCGGTTCCCTCCCCAAATTGCTGCTGTGCACAGGGGATGGCAACGTCTCTCAGCAGAGCTGCGGGGCCTTGAGCCACCGGCACACTCAGAGGCAGCTCTGGAATCAAACAGGGGTGATAGTGGTGAAACCAGCAGCACTGCTGGGTTAAACCAGAGCCTTTAGAGCTTCCAGGGCAGCACAGCCCACCAGCCCTGGGGAGGGCAGAGGGAGGTGAAGCATCGCCCAACCCCTCCGGCACGCAGGGCAGGGGCTGCCCCACTGTATTTGACAGCCAGCACTGGGCTGTCCATCCTCTTTGCAGACCAACGCCGGACCTCACACCTTGGACGTGCGACAAACAGCTTGGAAAAACATATGCATCCCAAGGTGGTTTGGGGCACGGTGTGTGCCTGCAATGCCTAAAGCCCCTAAAGAGGAGGGAGCATGGTGGGACCAGGGAGCAGCCGTGCTCACCGCTGCAGCGGGCTGGGCTGGCGGCAGCTCCCACAGGAAGCACGACCTCGACAGGATTTCCCACTCAGCTTTGCAATTCCACTGCATCAGGAACTATTAGAAGCGACTGCAGGAGTCAATAAGCTAACAGCCTCACTTCGTTGCTTTATCAGTATTGATTCCCTTAATAATTATTTATCTTCATCCGAGGCCCCCGGCAGCCGCCCATTTAACCCTTTGGAGGGGGCACGTTACAGTCCGGCAGCCACCCTGCTCCCAGGCTGCAGGAAGGTTTTCTCTGCAATGAAATCCCTCGGTGATTTTCTGCTGTCACGGCCCAGGCACTCACCTGATGATGGACAGGGAGCCGAGATAAGTGCAGAGCAAGCAGCCCCTCTCTGTGTCTAGATCTCTAGTGCAAGGTGTCCCTGCCCATGGCAGGGGGGGTGGAACTAGATGATCTGCAAGGTCCCTTCCAACCCAAAACCT
>NW_010257258.1:32002-65093 GCF_000690775.1 Eurypyga helias
GGGGGGACGGGGGGGCGAGCACTGATCCTGCTCAGAGGCAGTGGGGCTGGGAGGGACCTGAGCAGCCCTGCACCCAAACCCTGTCTGGCACCCTGTCTCCCAGCACCCTGCAGCCAGGGTCCTCTCCACGTCCCTCCTCACTGCATCCAAGCAGCATCCCTGTGCTGTTTTCTGTTCGGACATCCATGTGCGCTGTTGCTGGGCTTGACTGTGCCCCTTTACCCCCCTTAACCTCCTGTGCAATACCTTCCCCCCCTTCCGACTCTCCAGACCCAGCAGTATTAAACACTAATTCCCCATTTATTCCCAATAAAAAATGCTCTTTAACTCCTAATAGCTTTCCTAAAGCCTCAACCTGCTTTGTCTGTTTAATAGGAAATCAATATTGTTGTAATACAATGAAATGAACATTGATTTATCTCACTCTAAGTGGCAGCTAAAGCAATAAGGCGTTAGTCCACGTGCTCCTTCTGGGAGGTCCAGTCAGCTTCCTCCAGCCGGGTGTGTTTCTCTTTGCTAATAATTAATTACAAAAAGCTGGCGTAAGGCTTACAAAGGGGATTAGGCAGAATAACTTCTCGCAGGAGTTCGCTGCACTGATGCGAGAGCAGTGCCTATCAAACAGAGGTGTGTTTGAAGCGCGCTCCTGCTGGCAGCACAGGCTGCACGAGGATGTCCACCCTCGCTTGCTGGGGGCTGCCGTGGGCATCCCATGGTGCAGAGCCCTCGTCTCCGGAGACGTGGCCGGGGTGCCTAGAGAGCTCCAAGAGGGGACACTGGCTTACGCCATACCCATCGAGTTGTCCCTATTTGCCCTCCCCGATGCACGCCCTGACAGTGCCTGTTCTTCCACGTGCTTAGAGGGAACTCTCCATCCCAGAGACTTGACTGTGGAGGGAGGATCGTGTGAGCAGTGGTGCTGCTGTGCTGCTGGTCCCAGCCCCAGCTGCATGGGGCAGGGGGCTGTCTCCGACACACACGCGAGCAGAAGGGGCAGGCTGGAGATGTGTTCTTGGAGTGGCCACGCTGTGCCGTGAACAGCTTCTGGGCTCGCATCAGGGAAACCTGCTGCACAAGCATCCCCCAACCTGCAGCTTCAGGACATAAATGGTCCATCCCGCTGGATCCAGACCTGCCAGCCCTGGGATCGCACAGGCAGAGGGAGAGGACCAGAGTCTTGTCACTTTGCGGGAGCTTTTGCTCCAGCGGCAGGAGGTGGGTCAGCCAACAAGAAATCAAAGGGTACAAACGGATTTCTGGCCAAGAGAAAGGGACATTTGTCTCTCACTCAGAGGACTGGGAGGGCCATTTCTTGTTTTAATAACGCGGTGATTAACTTTGAGGCAAGAGGGAATACTCCTGGGAGACAGGAACACTCTTGGCTGCAGTTTACATGTGATCTACAGTAATTCTGTTGTATTAATATAATTACCAGACAATCCATTTCAATAACATGATCATGACCCATATTTCATTCCTCAATTACTCGTCTGATTAGAACAGTTTCTAAGCCATAACCTCCTCACAAACCCATCACTAAAATGATTTTTAAAAGGGAACAATCCAATAATTACTCTCACCATGTTCGGCCAATTAGCCCGGTGGCAATGGAGCAGAAAGGTGTTTTTCTTGCTGGCTACTCACGGCAGCGAAAGGAGAAGTTCCAGCGGAAGAACACATCCCTCTTCAGGGGCCTTTTAAAAATCTCGGTGTCTCACGTCATGAACACACTGGGAACAACCAGCCCTGAGAGCGGAAGTCGACGTGCTGAGGGTGTTGCCCTGGCAGAGTGGTGCAAGTCGGGGTTTGTCCAGTCTCATCTCCCCCCTACACCCCACAGCTTCCCCCCAGGACACCCCGCAGCTCCCCCCAGGACACCCTGCACGGCAATGCCTCCACAGGGATCATTTCACTGACCTGGGTGCAGACCAGTGCTCCCCGCTGCTTTCCCGAGGCTCCGATCCATAGTCACGTTTCTCCAGTTTTTCCTTGGCTGCTCTTTCCCATGTAACTGTGGTTTTGGCCAGTATTTTTCCGGCTCCCCCTCCCTGCACTCCAGCAGTGCTGGAGGAGCTGCGGATTTTCCTGCCTACCCCTGGGCCAGGAGCCACTGCTGCTCTGCGGAGAGGCTGGGCCATGGACCATGAGCCCAGCGTGGGCTGGGGGGGCACTGACCTGCATCCCACCACCCCAGTGTGCCAAGGGTGACCCCAGCTTGGCCAAACATGCGTCTGCAGCCAGTCCAGGGAAGGAGAGGGTCAGCAAGGCCAACAGCCCTGCTGAGGGAGGGCTGAGCCTCCTAATTACCCCCTCATTAAGAGCTTTTGCTCTCAAACCACCTGCAGATGTGGTTCACACCTGTGTCCACCCCCTGCCAACAGCCTTGCCAGCCCGGGCGCCCTGGGGATGGACACAGGCAGCCCGGCCGCAGGCTCTGCTGAGCAGGGACCCCCGTGGGGGCAGCCCCCGGGCCGGGCACAGACTGGGGTGCTAGTGGGGTGCTGCCTCTGTGTCTGTGGGCAGGTTTAGGTCTGCCCCTGGCTCCATGTGAGCAATCCCGCTGTCGGGATGCTTGTTCCGCTGCCCAGGAGCTGGGTTCTCCCCCAGCATTGCATGGGGAAAAGGAAACCCACGCGTGGTTTTGACTTATCCGAGCAAAATATAAAAACCTGAAGTTTTGAGCTCTCCCTGTCTCCGTTCTCGGCTGCCGTGGGAGCAGGTACCGTCACCCTCCCACCTCCGCTTCCTGGGACGTTACCTTCTCCAGCACTGCTCCAGACACCGGCCTTCAACGTTCTAAATTCAGACAAATCACATTTCCATCTGTCCAGGAGATTCTGGCAACACACGAGGGATGAATCCCGCTTGCCTCAGCGCTGGAAGGAAAGAGCAGAAATCCGATTGTTTGCCCTGAGGAAGCGGCTCGGGAAGCGCCATGTTACACGTTCTCCCGTTACACACGATGGCTTTGCACCGCAGCCCTCCGAGATTGTAATGAATAAAATCTTGACAACATTCTCTCCTGCATTAATCATTTTAAGCTGATCCTACAGGATACAAGGGCAAATTAAATTCTATTTGCAATTTCATGCATGACGCACAGGCGCGGCCGATGCCTGAGCTAGCAGTTTTTCAGTAAGACAAGCGTGTAAGTCGCAATTATGCAGCTACCTTCTCCCATGTGCCAACACTCTTATTACTGACAAATTTATAAATGAAAATGTATGAACGGTATTAAATTCACCTTCAAGGGTGTAGCAAATGAAAATGAATAACGTGTGAGACTGCATTTTGAAGAAAAACACTGCTTTGAGTGGTTCAAATGGCAAATGGAGACCCTGTGCCTTCGGGAGCCGAGATGCCGTCCCGGTGCCCTCCCATCGGATGGGCTGGGTGGGAGAGCCCATCCCTGGGCTGGCAGGGCTGTGGGTGCAGGCAGCTTGCAGGTAGCACAGGGATGGAGTTCAGGTCAGCATCCCTGCCCCGGGTGGGCTTTTCCAGGCGCTTTTGGCTTCTGACACTTCCAGGGTTCTTTCTTCTCCTTTTAAACCGTAAGCAACCGGAGGAGCCCAGTGATGCAGAGCGGCCCAGGGCTGCAGAGCCCCGCAGCTCGTTAACAGCTTCTGAGACAACACCGAGCAAGAGCTCTTTTTTCCCCTTTAGCATTTCAAAGATCCCTTGGTCACTGTCAGAAAAGCACAGGGCTCCTGCTTCCACCTCTCCCCCCCAGCTCCAGTGGCTGGATGAGCAGCCGTGCAAGGGATCCTGACCACCTCAGCAGCCCCCAGCAGCCTGCGTGGCCTTTGAACAAGCCCCCAGCACCGGAGGGAGCCGTACTGGAGGTCCCTCTCCTGCGGAGACTCACAGTTACCGTCTGACCTGATAAGGCAACGATCTGCCGCTTCTGCAGGATGAACGGTGTCCGTTCAGGCTGATGGAGGCTCATGCTGCTAATTCCACGTGATACAGCCCTAATGCCTTCTCACTTTTGGAGATGTGCAAGTGCAGCGTACGTAAGCTCTGGTGTTGCTGCATGGCCTTTATTAAAGCTTTCTATCCAATGTCAGTCTCCTGAGAGATTGCAGCCCGGGCTTTTCTTTATTCTCCAACCTTCTCCAGCCTGAAGGCAACCGGGACTTTTTTTAGGTCGAGAACAGTGCTGATGCAAAGTTCCAGCTTAACTTCACTAATCAAACACAACACTTTTCTGAGCAGCAGCTAACAACCCGCTGCCTGGGTCCCTTGTAGGGGAGAGCTTGAAAAGCGATGGCCACAGGTACGGATGCACGTGGGGACCAGTGGCAGCCAGCCCAGAGGAGCCCAGCGGCTCACGCTGGGTGTCTTGGCATAGTGTGAGTGGTCTGACCTTGACTCAGGGGCTTAAACAGGAGCAGCACTCGGAAAGTGAAGTAATAATGGAGGAACTAGCAACCCAGGCATGCTCACTGCCTGTTTGTGGGGTCAGTGCCCTTGGTGTGCTGACTCTGCTCTGCGTGAGCAGCTTCATTAGGCACAAGAGATGTCTGATTCACCCTCAAGCTCCCTGGCATGTCTGTTGGGAGGGATTTGCTTCCCAGGGGTTACCCAACCCCACGCAATACGGGAGTCGGAGGAGCTGCTGGTATCGCCTGGTTGTGGCACGGCTTCCTGAGCCATCGAGCACGCTTCGCAGTACCCAGCTCCTCCTCCTCGGTGGCTTCTTGGCTTCCCCTGTGCAGCATCCGCCTGTGGCTTCCTTGGTGGGAGAGAGGGGCCAGGGGAGAAGTGACAAAAGTCTCCACGTTCTCTTTTTCAAGCTTCACCACAGTGCTAACAACTTCTAAAACGCTGTTCTCAGTTTTGTTTCCTTTTTCCAAGGTCCCAGCCCCTGCAGCTGAGTGATGCTGCGAGTTTCTCACTCCAGCTTTCATGGGGCAAATGCTCAAAATGAATGAAGTGAACGGCGGGAGGGAAATAGCACAGAGCAGTAGTAGGATGTCCTCTGGAAGGCACATCTGAGTCAAAATACAGGTTACAGAGAATAAAGAGGGGGGACGTGGTGTGGACTTGAACCAGTGTCTTGCACCCCCATCCCGAGCTCTGGCCATACCAGCCAGCTCTGGAGAGAGCATGGGAAAGCGGCCAGATAACAAATCTTAATCTCAGAGAAACGCCTTAAACTTCCTTTCAGAGGAATCACATTCCTGCCTGAGCGCTCCCAGCCAGCTCCGTGATCTCCTGCCCCTCTCCACCGCTCAGCGGATGCTCCACGCAGGAGTTCAAAGCCATTTCCAGACGCGTTGGTGAGGAGGCTGGTGTTAATCGGGATATAATGGAATACGCTTTTTAATCCTCTGGAGGGGAACCTTATGCTTCCCTTCAAAGCAGTTTTCTCTGGTAACTCCTAACCTTTCCCCCTCTGCCTTTCTCCTCCCTCAGTGTTATTTCCCCACTGGGAGGAAGCGGTTTTTGGGAAGTTATCATGTGCAATAACATACAGCAGACTCCTCCGCTTTGGTCTTTCAGTGTTCCGAAAACAAGTGGGGCCCAAACTGTCCCGTGTGGGTACTGCAGCTCCTGCTCTGCTCCTCCTGCCCGGACCCCCAGTGCCCGCATTCTCATCCTCATGGGGTTTTCCCCCTGTACATGATCTTAGATTAAGAAACTCATTGCCTCCAACTGCAAAAAGCTTGGGCAGAGCCTGGAAAGGATCTGGCATCAGGGCAGATCATGAGGCAGCCTGGAAACCTGCGTGTGCTGACAGTGCTCTCCAGCCCCTCGCATCACTTGTTTGCCGCCGCTTCTCCCTTCTCCCTCCCTGCTCTGAGTGTTATTTATCCATGCAATTAGATCAGCCAGCTCTGCAGCGTTCAGGAGGGCGTTCGCATGAGATGATCTGCGAGGCACCGCAGCGGGTGCTGTCAGATCTGCCTCCCACGCACCCCACGCTGGCTCTGCAGGAGCCCACCAGCCCAGACACCCTGCGGGAGAGGCCACCAGCCCAGGCACACGGCTGTCCCATGGAGCAAGACCCCTGAATCCCCCTGGATGCTGTGCCAACACGGCTGGGCTGGGAGCAGGACCCCCAGGCTTGTCCCAAGGCCCCTGGATCCCATGACCCTAGAGCAGGTGCCCTCCTGTGTCACGCTGTGACCCTGCTGCAGCTGGACACGGAACAGACCACAGCTCCACGTGAGAGCTCAGTGTCAGTGTAGGCATCAGGCAAGCAGAAGCAGCACACCCGATCTGACAGCGCGCTCGTAACAGGCTGAACCCCATCCAATGCAGCCCTGCAAATCAGCCCACAGCTCCAGCCTGTTACAGCCTGGGGTCCTGAAACAAATCCAAAGTCATCACCAGCCCACAGTGCTGCTCAGAAAACTTCAACTGTGTGTTTTCTGTCTGTGTGTTTGGAGTTTTCTTGTAGTTTAGGCGATAGGACCCCAAGGAGGAGCCTCATAAGACCCCTATGCCATGTTTTATTTGCAACATTATGCAAATAGTCATGGGCTTTGGTTTGTCGGTCGATAAATTACCTATTCATAAGCACAACACTCCAGCCTGTATGAATGCACCACGCTTAATTACTACCGAAAATCAGGCTGCAACTGCATGGGTGCAGAGACAAAGAAGTTCCATAAAACTGCAGGAGACAAGCCCAGCGTGTCCCTGCAGCAGCGAGGGCGAGCTGTCATGCACACCACAGAACGAGAGGGGACCGAGCCTCGTGCCACGCAGCATCCGACAGTGCTGGGGGCCGACGAGCATGCCAGGATGTGCAGGGACCTCAACAAGCGTGCCAGGCTGTGCAGGGACCTTCTGCTGCCAGCTTCTGCCTGCACCTCAAAGCCAGGATGGCCGAGCGGTTAGGGCAGCGGTCTGCCAGGAGGATTGGGGGTCAGATCCCCGAGATCCTGGGGATCCAGGCCTTTGACAGCTTCCCAACAGTCCACCAGGAGGATTGGGGGTCAGATCCCCAAGATCCTGGGGATCCAGGCCTTTGGCAGCTTCCCAGCAGGCTGCAGCACACAGCTGGCCCCCAGTTTGGGGGTGATCACGGTTGAACCGCTTGCACAGGGGAGATTCTGTCCCCAAACCCGACACCAGCATGTCTCAGAGACACCGCCTTGCCCTTTCCAAGGTTACCTGAGGAGATAAGGGATCAAGGGATGCTTTTGCATAATTAGCCCCTTTTGTTCCTGCCATATCATTACAGGTTTCTCTGAGAACATTTGTCACCCTCATATATTTTCTGGCCATCGTGGGCCTATTTGAGCATTTTTTGTCTTCTCGAGGAGCTGTTTACGACCTTGGCAGATGCTGCTGAACGCTGCCTGCACCACAACAGCCTGCACAGGCTGGGAGCAGGGATGCTGAAGGGCTGCGGGAGCACGGCAGCGACTGCCAGAGGCTCACACGCCGCCATTCATCATGCCAGCACCTCTGCCCGAGCCCAGCCACATTAAACATTAAGCACGCTAAAGCGTGAACGTGCTGGCAGGTGGCTAAGCAGGAGGCTGGCTGGGAGCGGCAAAGCTGGGAGCGAGGATGCGGGCATCACCCAAGCATCCCCACTGACTCCCAGCCAGGAGAACCCAGCTCTGCCCCCCCACTCACCCCCAGATGCCGTACCCACGCAGGGTCTCCTACCTCCTGGGAGGCTGGCGCTTGCTAACCACCAGCCACAGACACCCCGAGCCCAGCATCCTCTGTCCCAAGCCCTTTCGTGCCTTGTCCTGGTGTGGTGGGCTGGAAGTCTGGCAGGTGTGCCCCCCCCACCCCGGCAGCTCCCCAGTGAAGACGTGCAGCTCCCTGCCAGGACTGCTCCCCTCTAATTTACCTAAAACACAACCCTGACTAAAATAGCAATGTGAAGAAGCGGCATCCATGAGCGGCTGGCACACCAGGACACGCGCTGTCAGCCAGCCGGCAGCTGGCTGGTGGGGGCTTCTCAAGTGACATTTAATGGCTGTTTGTACAGGAGAAGTGACCCCCAGCTCAGCAGTGGCAACAACTAGCCCTGCGCAAGCCACAGTGTGCACGAATTTAATGGATTAGGGACTCCTGGTCCTACTCCCCTTAGGCACCTGGGCAAAAGGCTGGGTGCTTGTATTCCAAAGAAGATCAAGGTCCCATTTTTGGGGTCGTGGGGTGCAGCTCTGCCAGGGGTGGCTGTCAGTTTTCACCCTGGGGCAGCCACCCCTGGGATGTGCCACTCCTGAGGGGAGATGTTCTTGTGTGCCCTTAGGCAATAGCAGCCAGACCCCGGGGTGGAGGGAGGGGAGCTGGGGGCTTCACTGGAAGTGATGGGGAGAGAGGGCATCCCCCTGGCAGAGTGGGGTGGGAGATGGGGTCTCCAGGGCTGTGTTTGCTAAAACTTCTTACCGGCGAGGAATAATGGGGGGCATTTTCTACTCGCTCCCCTCACTGGTCCAGACTGGACCCCTGCTCCAGGGTCTGCCCACAGGTACCGGCAACGGGGAAGCCATGGGGGGGTCAGGGCAGCTCAGCCCCACTCCTGCACTGTAAAACGTCACAGCAGTATTAGAGGGAGCATCAAAGGGCTGCGGAGGTGGTGTCAAACTACATCAAAGACAGAGCCCGAGCGCGCGGCATGGCAGGGGTAGCGAAAATCACGGCAGGCAGATCAAAAGGAATAAGAAACTGAGATGTTCAATATTGCCAGAGAGATAACTAAGAGAGCTTCAAAGGCATCTTCTGCGCTCGTGACTGACTGATAAATAAATAAATAAGGCAGTTGGCTCCTCCAGCAGTAAGAGGATGAGGAGCAGGGAAGGCGAGCTGGCTCGTAACCCTGCGCACGGTCCCGTTGTGCGGGATGGCTCCCTGCCTTCCCATCGCTGCTCCACGGAGGAGCAATAACCTGGAAATGAGTGCAGGGGTAAATATTCGATGGGAAACACCACCCAAGGTTTTGCCTTCCCAATACATCCAATTCCTGACCCCCCCCTCCCCAGGCAGCCCTCCTCCCTCTGCGTCTGTAGGTTTGGGCTGATTCCCTTTGAGACCGCTGTGACTCCTGGCACAAACCCTCCTCCCAAGCGCCGTGTTAAAGAGGCTATTAAAACACTTCCAGAAGTGTGAGACTTCCCGCTCTCATTACAGCTGATGTCTGCCAGCAGCAGCACCCCCAGCTAATTAACGGCCCCGGTTACCAAAATATGAAACTTGTTATTTGAAAGTAACCTCTTTCTTTCTCCCTATGTTCATAAAATGACACATCAGACAATTTTTTTCCATCCATGAGTTACACCCCGTTTTCTTGGAGAGAGCACCATAGATTTCATTCTTTGGGGGTTTTGCCATTCGGAAGGAAACCCACGTGGCAGCAAGCACTGGGAAACCGTGGCACGTGCCACAGCAATGACAAAGCCCTTTTCAATCCTTATCCCAAAGGGCTGACCCTACACCATGGGCCCACGGTTCCCTGCGAAATAACAATCCCCTGTTCCTGGCGGAAAAGCCCTGTGGGAGCACCTTGGCAGCTCTGGCAGTGGATGGTCCTTCCCAACGCGCGGAGCGTGGCGGTGCCTCGAGGTCGACCAAATATCAGCAGCACCAAGGTTTTAGCCCATCGGCTCCTAGATTTACAGTGCTGTGGGGTTGGTTGAGACACCCCAGGCTGCTTTGTTTTAATCCCAACAGCTTCATTCTCCTTCGTACGCACAGAGGGGGATCACCCACCCACCAAAACACGTGGGTCCAGGCGTGACAGTGCAATTCCCAATGGAGACAGAACCCTGTTTTGGATATTATTCTGGTTTTTGGTCTTTGTTCCTGCGCAGAATAAGCTGCAGCAGTAAGCCAACTGCTGAGGTACAAAGGAGGCAGTTCTTTCATCTAAATGGCAAATTCAGATAATAAGCAGGGAAACAGCTTGGTTTAAAAATTCTGAACAAACTGCAAATTATTTTGTTTGACAGAAACGAGCCTGTTTAAAATTTTCAGTTGGGCAGTTCAGCTTTGACTGTTGGATCAGGAGATGTGTTTCCTCGAGTGTCTGAAAGCAGAGGAGCGGATGGAAGGAATTTCTGGGCCTGGCTTGGTCCCTGGCCATGTCCCTGGCTTGGTCTCTGGCTGGGTCCCTGGCCACATCCCTGGTTGAGTCCCTGGTCTGATCCCTGGCTGCATCCCTAGCTTGATCCCTGGCCGCATCCGCGGCTGGGTCCCTGGCCGACCCCATCCTGGCAGCCCCAGTGCTGGGCTGGTTATTTGCCAGTGGCTTTAAGAAGAGATCACCGGGCTTACCCGTGATTATTGGGTCTTTAGCTCAGTGATGATGAACACGCAATATCACGGCAGCAGAAGGCAGCCTGAGCTGCCCTCCCTCTGCAAACACGCCAGAGCCCCCTCCCCGCTGGGTAACAGCAGCACACAAATAGGCCATTTAACACTGGAAACGCAGCCAAACAGGAAGAAATTTATTCCTGGCATTTCTGCAGCTTTTGTTTGGGGATCTGCAGGGGGGATTTTCAGTGTAAACCTGCCCGGCTTTGCTTTTGTTAACCCCTGTCTTGCTTTCTGCGAGGGAAGGGAAGAGCAGCAGAGCTTCAGGCAGACAGCATGGGATTGTGTGTCCTGCGAAAACCAGGTAGTAGAGTCATTCCTGGAAAAATTTCCATTGAAGTCAGACACAACTGCAGATGTTATAACCAAGAGGATCATGGGCTTGCTGGTCTAATCTAGCGCCATTGGAACGGTGGGGTCCACAGCTCCTCCAGACCCTCTCAGGGATTTTCCTGACGGGATTTCAGCTCTGGTCCCGGTGTATGGCCAGCTCGGGGAGCGATTCCCTCTGGAGCTGCTGTTTTGCTGCCACAGTGGGGTTAATTTCCCTGCTATTTTTTCCCTTTGCTCCTTTTCTCTGGATTTTCCACTGTGTTTGCAGCATTCCTAAGGGCCAGTGGTCCATCTTTCTCCAAGCACAGTGGTCAGGAGGAAGGGGAGGAAGGGGAGCTCGGGGTGAGCCATATGCCGTCGCTGCTCCCTGTGCCAGCTCTGCCTATCCCACCTTTTCCACTGCCGCTGCCCAAGTGAGAGGGGAAGGTGCTGGCTTTTTCCTCTTTTTCTGAACACCAGGATTCATTTGTGCGGTTTCTTTTCAACATGAGAAATACCACCCTGAAGTTCCACATCATCCCCGCAGTCCTTTGCCAAAACCAACAAAGCGGATCGATACCTCGTCGTGCTGACATTTCTTTAAATAATGAACTTTTCCCACACACAACTTTGTATCTGAAATGTTTTCCCATTCATAAATGCTCTGACAGTGGAGGGAGAGAAGGCGTGAGGGACCGGGAGACGTGGTCCTGCCCTCCCCGGCTGTCACTTCCTGAACAGGCTGCTCGAGCCCTGCCTGTAGGCTTCCCGAAAATCCCAGCCAGTGACTTCTGCACCAACCTACCTGATTGCTGATTCAGGCTTGGGAATATTTACTGTCACCTCAGTAGTTTCACATTCTCTGTGGCTTGGATATCTCCTCTGTGCAGCTACGTCCCCCAGCACAAGCAGAACAGAGAAGGTGAAGGGTTAACAGCGCACGGGTTGGATGTCCAACAGAAAAGGGCCAGGAGCAGCATTCCCCCCAGCACAAAGGCATCCCTGCCCCAACCAGGCACCACATCCAGGCACCGCATCCCTGCCCCAACCAGGCACCACATCCAGGCACCGCATCCTGCCCCGAAGCGGGAGGGCGGTGGTCAGGACACACACCACTGCCCGGACAGGGAAAGGTGTCATTTCCAGCGCTGGGTGACAGCGTTCACCCCCAGCGAGTGGGCGCTGGGTGGTGTTTAATAAACATTATTAGGGCAGAAGTGTGTTTTCCAGCACAGGCTGCCCAGAAAGCACGCAGCCAACGGTGGCTGAAATACCCCAGCGCAGTTATTCATAGCAAATGCTGCACTGTTTCCCCCCCCCTTTTTTTTTGAGTGTAACTGTAGTCATCATTCAGCCTTATCACTATAATGGATGGTTGCTAGAAGCCTTCCAAACAAGCCAGCACAATAAGATACAGACGGTTAACCCACGGCAATTCTCTAAGGAAATTTCATGTTGGGCCCTTTAATACACTCTTTTTGAAATTATTCAGATAAGTCAGTGCACAGGGCACTGCTGCAGGGAAAAGACTGAACCTGGAACAAAGTGGAATGAGATTTGAAATAATAAAAATAAAGAAAAAACCACACAGGCAAGCTTCAGGTACACCTCAAAAATTCAAATGAGCTCATTTGCAGAGCTAAAAATTTCCCAGGGACTCAAGTTGATTCAAAGAGAAATGTATTTAATTTAAAACAACTCACTTCAGGGAGCTCTGAACTGGGATGAAATGTATTAAATAATTGATCAACCGGGGAGTACGAAAGAGGGAAATAAAAGAGAAGGGAAGACAGCACGTGGCTGCCTGGAGAAGGGGCCCACAGCTCAGCACGCAGTGGGGCCCCCACCACCCCATCCCGGCCCCCCTTGCCCCAGCCAGGTGAAGGGTGCAGGGCAGGGGGTCCCGGAGCCCTGGGGCTCAGCAGCGCCCCATAGCCAGCAGCCAAACCAGGGGCAGGGGGTGAACCCACGGGACGCGCATCCCGGTGCCGTTTGCGGGGCGTGGGGAGGTTCAGCTCATCCCACCAGAGTGACACGAGTGTTTTTACCTTTCCTTCCAGCCACAAAGCCAAAGAGACCCTCCGTGTCCAACGCGGCCCCCGACTCCGCGTTGGCTCCCTTTCCGCTTCACTGGGTGTTTTACACAGTGCTTAAAACAAACCAAACACCCTGACTCCCTTCTCCTCGGCAGCTCTAAGGGCAGATTAAGATGTAGCCGGTATCAAAACACACAAACCAGTAATTTTTCTGCAGTGGTTCGGATTTGGCTGTAAAATGGAAACGCACTTTTGGCGCTTGGATGTAACGCTGCCGCGTATGCAGATGGCAATTAAAACCTGCAGCCAAGCCACATAAATCCACCAGTGACAGAGTAATGGCAGTTAAAGGGGAAAATGAAAAGAAACTGCAGTTCATTTGCATTTTTTAAGAGTAATTTTGTTCAGGCTACAGTCGTTCCGAATGAAACGTAACTTCTAAGCACTGTTCCACTGCGCTGAGGCCACGTTGTGAACGCAGGAGGCTGTGAGCTGCTGCTGGGCTGCTCCCAGTCGGCCGCTAGCACAGCGCAGCAGACAGCGGGGACCCATCTGAGCCGTGTTTTCAAACCCCCCCTTGCTCCCTGCCAAACCCAGCTCAACCCAGGAGGCTCTGAGCTGCCCTGTGCCCCGCACAGCCCCTTGAAAAGTTGTTTGTAGTGAATTTTATTTAATTATTTTCCCCTTATTAAAGCGGGACGTGGCCCAGGCTTCCCCCCCCCCAGCCTGCTTAGTGCCAGCAGCAGTGGGCAGGAGTTCAGGGGTGCTGGATTTTGGCTGCAGATTGGCACACTCCCCCCACGAGAACCCCTCCAGCTGGCAAAAGGCCGTGCGAGCGTTCGCAAACACCGGATGGATGCGCTTCGAACTTCACATAAACGAATTAAATTAGAGGCATAAACGTAATTGTTCTCCACTTCATTTACTATTGACGGCAATGTCCCTGCTCAGTAAGGCTCGACGGGGGAAGCGTGTCCCCCACCCAAGACTGCGGGTGCCGCGGGAAGGCAAAGCCCCCCCCAGGCTCCTGCGTGACCGAAAAGGAGCCAGTCAGCCCTTCCAGGGGCTCGTGGGGTGGGTGTCCCTGCTGGGGTGCCGCAGCCCCCCCAGCCTCCAGCAGCATTCCTCCCACACAGCTCTGGCTCTCAGCGACACGACTAACAAAGGCATGGGAAAAGCCGGGATCAGAAAGCCTGGAGCGGAGGTGGATGCTGGACAAGGAGACAAAGGTATTTGCCTTTGGACCAGCACTGGGGTGCCCAGCTCTGCTGCCATGGGCTGGAAACCAGGTAAAGGATTTATTCAGGGATGCTCAGATGAGGCCAGGAGAGGGGAAACGCTTCCTTCTGCTGCTGCCCTCACTCCGAGTCTTCCAGCTCCTGCCACAGCCCGGAGACGGGCTGGTCCAAAGGGCTCCCAGCTCTGCCCACGGCGAGTGGCACTGGGCTGAGCCGGGTGGCACCGGGGGTGCCCAGCAAAGACCGCCATGCAAATTACTAACGAACGCTCCTGGCTGTAGCAAATGATCTCAAATTGTAGGTGCCAGAGAGGTGAAGCAGGGGAGGGGAGCAGGCAGAGATGAAGATGATGTATGATTTTACTCATCTTAATAGCAGGTGATGAAGCCAGCTTTTAATAAATTGGCAAAGGAACCAACAGTGGCCCTCCCTTGTGTCACCAGGCCACGAAACATCTGTGGATTTACCGTCACCCGACTCCTCTCCTCCCATTTACTGCACCGCCCCGGGTTACTTCCTCTCACACCTCATTAGGGCTGAGAAAATACGTAAAACTGTAAAGAGATCAAACAGAATTTTGAACATTTTTTCCTCTGCCGGTGTCGATCCTGGAGACTCCCAGCAACGTTCGGTTTTTCTCTGCAGAACATCGCTGTCAAAACCGACCTGATGTGGGAGACGTGCTCCTCGGGAACGCAAATGCATTTTAGGTTAAAATCACAAGTACTTTGTTTCATTTTCTTTCCTAATCTTAAATAGAAAGAACCACCCCACTTCCTTATGATTAAGTGCCCAGGAGTATCTCTGCTCTCCGAGAGGCCTCGATTTTCCAGCAAGCGCTGGCACCTCTCACCGGCGGGTGAAGCAGAGGGTTAAAGGGCAGGAAAACCGACAAAGCAGGGGACTTAAAACAGCTCCTGCAGCTCTGATTTTGGTTTTTTATCCTGCAAGACGGTGCACACGTGGCATCGTTCAGCAAGTGAGCCAAACTCTTGGGGTGCAAAGCGAACGTTAAAGTACAGGATTGAAGGCAAAGTAGCAAATTTAAGGAGATTATTTCTAAGTGCGATTGTGAATTTTCTGTCCTTTTCTTTGCAAGAACATTTTTATCCTCCCCGCACACTCAATTTCCATAACAAGCTAATTGGTGTAATTGCAACCAATTTTTTGTATGTAAATTTAATCAAAACAGTTTTCTGTTGATCACCAGCTCATTAGAAGCTTTTTATCTTTGTGAAAAGGAAAAAAAAACACATCCAGACACTGGAAACACTGAGGTGCTGAGCTGCTATCAATGAGCCTGAGCCAGGGGTCTGTATTTCACCTCCCGGGAGTGGGGGGTCCCCAGGGCCAGGAGAGTCCGAGGGGCCCAGTGGGATGACGATGCTGACGGAGGCAAGCTCTGCCTGCTCACCTTGGAATCCTCACTGCAAAGGGGGAGTGATGGCAAGGGGGAAGCTCAGCCGAGCAGGGATTAGGGTCTCCCACCCTGTGGGGTCTGTCTGGGGTGAGGGGGCTTCAAAGCAGCCACGTTATGCACTGAACACATCAGTGCAGGCTGGCCCCAGGGAAGGGGCAGAGCTATCTAAATGAAAGGGTGGTGTTAGCAGGGGGATAACAAGGATGAACCATGGAATAAATTTAGGTTGGATACCACAGAAGGGTCTCTAAGCGGAAGGCAGCGTGGGTCTGGGCTGTCAGACCCTTCCAGCAGCAGTAGAAAACATCCACACTCCTTGGATGAGCAGCTCCAGCTGCTCATCTCTCTCCAGCAGAGAACAGTGCCGGTGATAGGAAGCAACCGGGCTTACGAGATTCCCTCCAGCCCTGAGCTCCTGGGGAAGAGCCCTCGGAAGCAGGTACAAAGCAGCGTCAGTGCCGGGGGCAGACGTGCCACACAAAGCAGAGCTCCCTCCTGCTTTGCCTTGTCAGGACAAGAGTGCCCGAGCCCTGGGAGGGGTTATGGCTTGGACACCCCAGCACAGTACTGGGGCTGGCTTTGGAGCAGGGTCAGCGCCGAAGTGAGAGGTTCCAAGGGAGCAGGGATAGAGGCAATGTACGTCTGCCAAACGGGACTGCTCCGTTCACCAGCAGCAGAGCCAGAAACTCTTAGGAAAAAACCCAGTATCAAAAAGCCAAGAAACAGTCAAAGTCATACAGGAACATCCAGAAATGTTCCTTCGCTCCAGGAAACACCAGCAGGAGTTACCCCATGCTCTGCAAGGCTCCAGCACTTGCTCTCTTTGTGAGCCAGAAACATCCCTGGAAGAGGTATTGATTACAGGAACGCAGGCTAACGAGAGGCAAGCAGCACCAATGACAGCAGTTAATTGCTTATTGCGCTTTCCTTTGGCTGGCCCCTGGTGATTTTTTTACCAATGAATAATGCAACAGCCACTGACACATCCGTAATATCTCCTGATTTGCATCCAGCATCATTCATTAGGCAGAGGATGAAAACCTCACCCATCCGCCAGCTAATGCCAGGGAAATGAGTATGTGGTTGGTTCAGCTCTGCATCCAGGACCTGGAGGCACGACGTGTCCTTCTGTGGGTGGGAGGGGAGGAAGGTGCCCCCACCCTAGGGAACCCAGCCTCCCGTGGAGGGGTGTGCAGGGTCATCGCCCCACCCAGCGCCATCCATGCACGGCCTCCAGCCTCCGTGCCCGCCAGCGCTGCAGGGACAGGACCGCGCTTCTCCAAATCCGCCTTATTTCCAGCATCAGCCTTTTGGCGTTTCAAATCACTGAGCTGTGTAGAGCTGATAATCAGATTTGCTGATGGAGCTCCTCTGTCTCAGAGACCCAACAAATCCCTTTTAATCCTTTTCTTAAACTCTTCCTTACAAGTGCTTACAACAGAGTTTATCTTTCAGCTTTGGGTCTAATTTTGGTTTCCAAATGCATTTTCTTTTCAAATGAGGCTGTAGCTGCTCTCCTTATTTCTAAATAATTAAAGTGGGGCATGTTCCACACACTTCACAGGTATTCCACCACCCTCCCAGCCCACGAATCCCCTGGAATGTGCATCCAAACCCATCATACCTGTGTGCCAAACAGGCCAGGAAAAGCAGACCCAGAGCCCAACAGCAGCTTTGCCTTCACCCAAGGGCAGGGGGACTTGAGCCCTGCCAAACGATGGCATTTAAAACACTGGGGCTGCCTCCTCTCCTGCAAACAGTTCATCAGCAACACCTTCCTCATTCCAGGAACATTCCTGGTTCCAGCTGCCCAGTGCCAGGGCAGCTCCAGGCTCCAGCCTGACAGCAGAGAGGGGTTTAGCTCCGTCTGAGATCCTGGAGAGAAGGATGGGTTAGTGGCATGGGACACGCTGCCAGCATGGGGACACAGCAGTTCCGTGACTTGTCTAGGTCCTTCCCACAGCTGAGAAGGCTCCCACATGGAAAAACCCACAGTGTGGCCAAGACTGGTGAGACAAAGCCAAACAAGGGGAGGAAGAGCCGCAGATGCTCCCCATGCCTCAGCAGTGATCTTTGTGAGCGGTTACAGGTGATTTAGAAACCAACAGACCAGGTTAAATCACCCACTCCCTTTTCTTTTCTAAGTAGGAGCCACAATCGTTGCAACAAGTGATGAGACTCTTCTCCTGCACACATTTCGTTTCATCCCCACTCTGGCACTGAGGCACCTTTTGGGATGCTGCAAATTATATAAAAGCCCAGCCTGAGTCACACCAATTAATCTCTGCATCAGCAGCACCACTCGCTGCTTTCCCTGCCTCTTCTGCACGTGGTTGTCTAATCAACCAGCTCAGCCTGTTCCCATAGAAACCAAGCAGCACATCACTTCAGAGTTGCGGCTTCTGGGGGTTCTTAAGTTATCATCAGACCTTTATTCTACCCCTAAGAAAGCCGAGCTGATAGCTGGGATTGGGGATGGCCACTGACTTGACTGAAACGGGACGCAGCTCCCCCTGCTCCCGTGCTCGGCCCCGGAGAGCTCGGCAGGCTGCCCGAAGTTTGCTGTCAGTGTTCGCATCTCGTGAATCTATTCCAGCTGCAGCTTCGGCTTTTGCATCTGCTGCCCACAAGCATTTGCTTTTTCTCTGGTTGACATGTGCTTCTGAGTGGGAAGATTTCCTGACGAGCCCTCAGCCTCCTGCGGGAAGGAGCAGGAAGAGCGCTGTGACTTTGTTGGGGCAGATGCGATGAGAAACATGGAGCATCCCCAGGTCCAGCTCTGGCTGCAGGCACGTGCACAGGGACGGTGCCTGTGCACGACAGCGGGGCTGCATGCCGTGTCCCATCACCACGCAGGCTGAGCTCCTGCTCCCAGAGCAGGGAAGGGACTGGGATAGCTCAGCTTCTCTGCTGCCCGCCTGTGACCTCTCCCCAAAGCCCATGGCTGCTGGGAGCACCCTGGGCAGAGGGCTGGGACCAGGCTTGGTCACAGCAGCTCCCGGTGCTCTACAGCTGCAGGGGTCAAAGGGCTGTGGAGAAAGGAGGCAACTACCCCCCACCAAGCCCTTTCGCAGGGGAGACGGGTTTCCAGCCTTCCCCTCTGGGTGCCTGTCACAGGGGAGGAGCTCTTAGAAGCAAGTGTACTTAAAAATGCTCTGGAAAAGCTCTCTCGCCAGGTGCCTCAGAGACCTGGGGTCCTGGGGGGGTCCCTCTGCAAGGAGCCAGGCAGAGCTGCCCAAGAATCCCGCTCCATGGCAGACAGCAGCAAGGAAAAGTGAGTCTCGGAGCTGCATCTGACGGGAAACCTTAGATGTTTTGCCTGGAGTTTTGTTTTTCCATCAAAAGCTGCTAATGTAAATATTTACTGGCAGCTATTCCCATTCTATTAGTGACAGGGCTTTGTGCGGGCTGCGTTTCTTAGGGAAATACTTTAAAAATCTGCTTGATGTATTCAAATTGTCTCCAGTGTATTCATGTCATTTGCTTTCTTTTGCCAGAGTGAAACTCCTGCACATATGGCTACGCTTATGCAACTAGTTGATTAGATTTTACATTTCCATGTGTAATTTATGGTAAATTGCCCACGGATTCATTAAAAATCCCCATCCTTAAAATATGTCCTGAATAATCTCTTCCATGCATTTTATATAGAACAAAAATAGGGTGATTCTGTATTCTAAAGGGACACCTACTGATAAGAACATGTTGCACTGGTAGTAGTTTAAAGGCGGGATATAAAGAATGTCTGTCTTGCTGGGGTTTTTAAGACTCACCAAAGTGTGTTTCAAGGCATCAATCAGTACGGAGTCAACGTACAAGAAATGCTTTAATAAATCTAAATAGATGTGTCAGGCTCTAAGTGAATTGCACGTTAAACAAAATCCGATTCTTCATTGAATGTATTGATTGTAATCATTAAGAGCGTATTTGTGACACTTTCCGAGCAGGGGGCTGATGGAAATACCCACAGCAGACAGCACTATTGGGCTCACGGGCTGAGCCGACTCTGGAGGCTGGACCTGTGTGTCCCTGGGAGCCCTGGCAATTCCTTAAAGCCTTCCTCCTACTCCAGAGAAACTTCAGCTCTTACGTGTTTGTGTCACTTATCAGATGAGCAGGAAACAGAGAAAGGATGAATTTTGGGTGCAACTCTAAAGTTCATCTCCACGGGTGCCTTCCCGGCTCTGGAAGGGAGCCCCAGGAATGGCTCAAGTCTGTGCTCTGGGCACAACACCTTATCCTGCGCCAACGGCTCAGCTGTGGCCACGCCGGCTCCGTCAGCACAAGTGCCGCGGTACAGTGCGGTGACACGCGCTTGTCCTTCACACACCTCGCTTTCATTTGTCCTGTTTCCTTAACCCTGTTAAGCAGTTTGGGACAAATATTCCATAAATATATATCCTTCCCAAAAAGCTGCTTTCCAAGCATGGGTTTGATGTACAATAAGCTGTTCCAATGTCTGATTTATAAGGCACATGAAGTTTGTGACTGAAAAAAAATATGATGAATTTCTCGGGCATCTCAGTGATTTATTGACCGTGCAGTGATTTATAAGTCATGTCAGCAACTTCATAAGTAACACAATTAATTCTGAAGTTATCCCCGAGTTATCCAAGTCCTGTGTCACTGATGAATACGTGACGGGTCTGAGCTGTAGGTCGGCTCTGAACTATGACTGACTCCGAAATAAGACACAAAGCCAAGTCACAAATCACAGCAGACGGATCTGGGCACACCGCTGAGCCGCAAGCGCGTCGTCAGGTCACACACCCCGATTTACGGGCCGGTGAGGGGGCATCTGCATTATCTCATGGCTTGTGAGTAAAGGCCGGGGTGTAAATCTGGGTGGTGCTGCCACCGAGGAGCCAGCGGGCACTGGGAGCACGTCGCACCCCTCCACACCACCCAGGAAAGGGCAGATGGGAAATAACCACCAGAGATAAGGTGTGAAATGGCACTGCTCTGTAAATCAGCCCCAAGGCCAGCTCTTCCATTGCTGGAGCAGCTCCAGCACGGACTGAGTGGGACGCGAAGCTGCCCAAACGCTGCCCTGACCCAGCAGACAGACGCTGCCAGCACCTCTGAGGCACCCAGAGCTCCCAGAGCTCCGAACGCTGGATGACTGAACTCCCCCTTCCTCACCAAAGGTGCCTGTCAGCGGGCAGACAGGGGTGACAGCAGGCAGGCAAGGGTGACGCTGAGGACAAGCTCATGACACTCACCAGGACCCAGGGGCTGCCTAAATGGGAGGGTGGCTGGCTCTGACCATGGCCAGCGGGCAATGCCCACGTTTGCCACTAGTGCACATGCCGGCAGCACTCCCGCAGCAGCACAGCCACCCTGGCCCCACCACTGCCTTTGATGACACCCCCTTAATGACACTAATTAGCAGGCAGGGACATGAACGGTGCACCCTTCCACCATCCTGCCCACCCCCACACCCTGCCAGCAGACATGCAGCACCCCAGCCCCTCGCCGTGCCTTGCATGCATATCAAGGTGCCCAGCATCGTGTTGCTCTGTTTGCACACGCGTGTGCACAGGCCAGCCCAGGGCACGCAGCCAGTCCCCTTGCAGAGCAGTGACTGCGGCTTGCTGCCTCGTGCCTGTTCTCGCTCCCTTCCTGGGGTACCGACCCTACGGCAACCCGGGCGGACACTGCCAGACACCGTAGGCTATTAATTAAGATGTCATTTACAGGCCCACTGGGTGACCTTAATTAAACCACAAAATGGCAAACACTACTAAGAATGATGATATCCCTGTGGGTGGTGAATCAAGTACATTAACCTCCCAGCGAGGGAGCGTTCCTTCACCCGACAGAGAAGAGATCTCCCAGCTCGCTGCAAGGGCCAAGACTGGTGGCCCTGATGTCACTGTCAGTGGCTCCCCTGCTCGTGGCATCCCTTCCTCTTGCACCTGCAGCATGGCACAGCCACAATTGCTCCTCCTGAACACGACAGGGCAGATAACTCCTGCAGACTTCACGTTGGCAAAGGTCCTTGACCTTTCCTCAGAGCATCAGGCACTTTGAAGGACCATCAAGACGGGTTTCCCACCTCCCTGCGAGGATCTGCTCTCCTCTCTGTTCAGCCAGGCCTTGCCACAGACAGCGATGGAGCTCACCAGGCACCGTGCTGGCACACAGAGCCGTTCTGTTTGTTTTCCTTCCCCTGCATAACTCTGCCGCTGTTAACACTAAACACTCATCTCCTATTCCACAGAGGAGAGGGAGATGTCATGGGAGACACATTTACATTTGTAAACTGCAATCAGAACTAATTAAATCCAACACAAATACTGATTAATAGAGCAGGGAACCTGATGCCAAGTCCCATGGCCCCACCCCAAATAACAGTGGCTTATTTTTAAAGAGGCAGATTTGCCTGTTCTCTTTCGCTCCCCATATCTGGTGGCACATCTCCAGGTCCCGGCTCCAAGGCATCCTGGCAGGCTCGCTGCGCTGGGAAGCAATATGGGGGAAGCCATCTGATGGCTGGAGTTCATTCTGCCCAAAACACAGCTTTTCTTTAAAACCTCATTGCTGGGACATCACAGCCTGGGGTGTCCCTGTTCCCTCCATCCACCTCCATCCCTGTTCCCATTTTGCACTAGGCCACTGGTTTCAGTTTGTTTCATTAGAGCTGAATTTATTGCAGTAAAGCAATTAAAATACTCATTACTGGTCTTGCCACCTTTACTACTCCCCGTTCCCCATGCACCATCCCTAACTGCTTGCTCCAGGGATGTCAGCTCTCCAATGGAAAAGGGGCTAGGAAGGGAGTCAGAGGTGCAGAAACAGCTCATGCCAGGGCTAGCTGCCACATGAGCTCATTGTCATCAACCCAGTGACAAGCACGAGCAGCAAGAAAATCCTTTGCACGTGGACTTGGTGAGAAAACCCCAAAGCACGTGGCTTGTGAACATGTAACATGAACAGAGCACAGAGCAGAGCCAGAGGGACACGGCTCGAAGTGGAGCAGAAAGCCAGTGTGTTTAAAAAGCAAATTATTGATTATCATGCCCGAGCATCGTGCCTTCCCACCGCATGCTGGAAGTGGGGGAGCAGCAAACCCAGAGCAGGAGCATCTGGAAGGCAGAGAGCAGCACTGGCATGGCCGGGTAGGGGAGCACACAGCGAGGGGGGCACGGGGCTGGTGCTCAGCACTCCCCTCCCCATCCCAGGCTTTGCTGCAGACCCTCAGCTCAGCCTGTGCCCACCCAGTTTCTCTGCTCCGGCTCCTTACAGCACCCAGATCACTGCTGGCGTGAGCGGACACTCGGCTGACATGGACTGCGGACAAGTAATTAATGTCCAGGAAGTGCCGTTGTTACAGCGGCTCATCTGGCTTTTCCCGCTGCAATGAGCCTTTACTGGGACCGTGCCTGGCCATCGCCATTTCCAAATCACAGCTTTTTCACGGTAAAAGGCTCTTTTCCCCCGACAGCCAGCAGGGGCTTTATTGTTTAAATAGTGTGAAATCCTTCTTTCTGAGGCCACTCGCCTTCTGGTCTACAAGAACAGCCTTTTGCAGCATCTAATGCTCCGTCATCCCCGATGCTGTTTGTCAGAGCAGCAGCCTGTCCACCCCAGCCCCGCTTTCCTGCTCTTCCGCTGCTTGCCATTGGGCGTTTGGAGAGAGGTGACGGCTGCCGGGGGGTGAGGACTGCCAGCCTCCGTGTCCCCAGGTGGATAACCTTCCCATTTCTTGCAAACAGCATTCCCATGCGGGAACAGGAGGTTTGGTCTGCTCATGCCTGCGTGGCGATGGCACCAACTCACTTGCCAGCATGACTGTGCAAAACCGATATTCTACCTTCAGCTCAACTTATTAACCCAGTGTTCCTTTCAAACAGGATATCACACCGCTTAATTATTTTTTGGCTAACGGTGTGCAAATGCCATCGATTACTGAAAGCACGATGCCGTTGCCCTTTGCGAGGCACTGGGATCAGGCTCTGTGTCACCCCTGACAGGAGCATCGTAAACCCGCACGAAGCGCATCGCCTATCAGTCACAAAAATTGAGGAGTAATTTGTCAAAGTCACAGCCGTGCTCAATAACCGCTTGGAGATGACTAAGTAATTAATCAATAATGCATTCTCACCTTTTCATTTCCCCAGGTTTCTGGGACTTGCACGGTGGAATGACTGGAAAAATAACAGAGCTGTCCAGTGGCTTTGGAAACAGCAGCTGGTGTTTAGCAGGCGTTAATCCAGCCCAGCCAGGCACCTTCCCTCCTCTCCCAGACCCGCAGGGTCTCCTCGCAGCCACGGATGCTCGGAAGCCCGTGTCAGGGCAGGATGTCACCAAAGAGAGCCTGGCACATGCAGGGAGAGAGGGACGGCATTGCCGAGGGGTTTGCGTTTCTGTCCGTGTGCCTGGATGATCCCATCCAAACCTTCCATGGATGGAATGCCACGGAGCTGATTGTAATCTCCAACTCCATTGATCAAAAACAGGCTTTGAACTCCCCCTGTAATCTAAACATCAGTTATCAGAGATACTGGTAATTTAGTCTAAATTCTTCTTTCTTAATGTTCTCGAAATAACATCTTCTCAAACACAATCCAAAAAACCCATCAGTGTAACAAAAAAATCCCCCTACAAGACTGAGCTGCTACTTCTTGAATGCCCTAAAAGTGATAATTTGGTCAATAAATGGTCAGATTTGCAGAGCTTTTCAACTCCGAATCAATCACTTTACACCCATTACTCAATGCCGAAATCCACCGAATGCATTGTCGAACTCATTGAAAACTTGTGTTAGTGATATTAAGTAATTAGTAAGATTAATGCTGTTGCAGGGCTATAACCTGGGCAGAATCCAGATTGATTAGAGTTAATTATCTTCTGCTGGCTTAAACAATGTATCTACTGTTTTCCCCACTATGCAAGAGCAGAAAGCATAGATGAAAGATTCCTTCCTCCGCGCGGTACACGCGGGGCCGAGCGCCTGCCGGGGTGTTTCGGAAAGACACCCCAAACCAGGGGGTGCCACCTCCTCCTCCAGGTCAGTTGGCTTTGTGCATCTGATCCCCCCATCCACACCGGCTGCTCATCCCGCTTCCCAGCCGGCTGCGTGACCCACGCGTCTCCACGCCAACACGTTTCCTCCGAATTCACCGATTCTACGCTGTTTAGCCCAGAGGGCTGATGCAATAACTTATGCACGACCCTGGCTTTCCAATCAACATTTCATTATTATAAATGATTGCAAAAGTTTCCATATTCTACATTTTGTCTTTGCAGAGAATTTTAAGCGCTCTTTAATTTTGTCCCTCGGTGCTGGCATGTGTAACAATCCTGCTGATCCATATTCATGTCCTCCCAGCCCTGCAAAGACTTCACAGCTCACGGAATTATTTTCTTAAAGAACACACCCACAGTATCTATTGTTGTTATTAATGCAATGTGATTTCGGCCCCTCTAATAATCTCAGGACATGAATCCCAGTGTATTTAAATAATTGATTGACTTAGAGCTCACATCCACCCACAAGTATTTAATTGGATCGTTACTTGATCCTGGCTCGGTGCAGTGTATCTGTTACCAAAACATCAATTCTGTGTCTCTGCGGACAGAATCCCTCTCCTGGAAGCTCAGAGGACCAGTCTGGGGAGCAGTGCAGAGGGGAGGGGGACAAGGTGACGGCGAGGGAGGTGGCCAGTCCTGCTCCACAGGGCACAGCCGGCTCCCGACACGCGTGGGGAAGCCGAGACCAGAGAAAAGCACATCATTAGAAGGCAACGGAGCATGTGCTCATTTGTCCACGTTTGCAGTTAGCAGACATTTATAAGGGGTGTCTGACATTCGGATTCAGGTCAACCTGCTAATATTATATTAACCTCTGGTGCTGCTGATGTGCACAGGGAAAAAAACCCAACCAGGCTTTGCAGGGATTTGACACGCTGCCCAAGTCATCTGCTGACCATGCTCAGCATGCTGCCAGCCGGAGGCACCGCCAGCTGCCCACAGCCGTGCCCCGTCAGCCCAGCCACGAACAGGGCTGAAGCTTCAGCGACTGGCCCTGATTCTGCATCCGTGCCGTTAGCATCCCTGGGACAGAGCTGCCCCAACCTCCGTGCCCTGCCAGGGCCCCATGCAGCTGTAATCCCGTCTCTCCCGCAGCCACAGGAGCTGCCCAGGTGGCCAAGTCCCATGCCCAGCGCAGGTTTCTGCTCCCACCAGCATCTCCCGGTGGCCTCGGTCCCCGCCGGCACAAGGGCTGCTGGAGCTGCAGCACGGAGCAGAAGACCCTTTCAGGAGAGCAGCTCGTGCCTCACAGCCCTGGGGCTCTGAACCTGAGGGCAGAGGATCAGGCCTCCCGTGGGACAGGCAGCCAGGGATGCAGAACGGGCCAGGAGAGCAGGTGCTGCATCACAGATTGAATGTGCCTACAAAGGCCAACAGAATCATACACATATTTTCCATTTTACCTGTTTGACCCATTAACTAACTACAGAATTCCCCTGTAATCCCCAGCAGATGGGCATCAAGGAGAAGACCTCTGGTCCTAGCTAATCCCGTTGTTACGAAGTAATGCTACAGAAATCAAATACCAGCACTAAATCAGGAGATTAACAACAAGCTGGGAAATGCACAAATTAAATTGCAACCTCCCTCGCTGCTTTGCCCAAGCAAATGGCTCCGTTTCTGCTCCGGCCACTGCAACCCCCTCAGCTGGAAAACGGGGTTAGAAATCACTTTATAAAAATGAGGCTCAGCTTTAATCCCTGATGCAGTCAGTAAGCAGAGCCTGCCAGGATGAGACGGTGCCCATGGGACCTCCCCCATCCCTGTCCCCACACATCTCTCGCCTGGGGAGGGGAGAGCATCCAGCTTTTCCAAATGTGCAGGGATCCTACTCCAGAGATAGAGCTGTGCCTGGGAGAAAAGATGAGGGATAAGTGCTGCCAGATGACCACATCTGGAGCTCAGGATTTCTGACTTTTCCTGCTGGCTTGGGAGCATTCAGGGATGAGGCTTTGCCTGCAGCGGGGTGGGACACAGGCACTGCTCTCTGGTGCAGTGCCACCTCCGCAGCCATCCCCAGGCTGTCCCACGTCACCCGCCTCAACACAGGTCACAGGGACAGGCCCTGGGCTGGAATTGGATTGGAGCAATCACAGCCGCTGGCAAAGCCAAAGCCTCCTGTGGGTCTCCCAAAGCCAAGTGCCAAAGACACGGTGCCGATGCTCTCCTGGCTTTCGCACCTCCAGCTTCTCCTGCTGCCGGGTCCTGCCCAGACCCAGCAGGCTGCTGCCGCAGTCCGGAGCGGGCAGTCGCTCCCGGGACAGCTAAAAGCAGCGGGCAGATGAGAGATGATGCAAGGGAAGGGGCAGCAGCCCTAGAGCAGCCGGGGCCAGGGAGAGCGAGGGGTTTCTGCAGGGAGGGCTGTGACTGCACATGGCTGGGGACTATGAGCACCTAGCAGCAAGGACCACCAACCCCAGGGACCCTCCTGGAGACGGCAGGACCCAGTCTGCGGGTGATCCCCGGCAGTGCAGTTTGCACCCCGACTCAATTATTATTGCACAGTAGCATCTGCATGAATATTTCATTCCCTCCCTTAAGAACAGCTCCACAAATGCACAGTTTAATAAACCATGAGGATGCATTTTTGGAAGAGCCATCTAATGCTTCACAGCCCCATCATCACTCATTAACCGGAGCGAACGCTGGGAAGTTGGGGTTTTATCTTGGGGACCCTAATGGAGTCCCACCGCACGTGAGGCAGCGGGGAAGGAGCCACAGCCCCCAGTCCCCGAGCCCTGGCAGCAGGACCCAGCAGCACCCAGGGCTGTGCCTGCCTCCTGCTCCTGGCAGGATGGAGCAGCGTGGGAATGCTGGAGCCATTCACTTACCCCTGCAGCCCCCCTGCCAAACAGGGATATTGCTACTGATGAGCATGACAGGGGGAAGAAATGAAAGTAGAGAGTTTCTTAGCAAAAGGCATTGGCAAACTAGAAAAATACTGAAGCCCACGTGCAAACAGACACGTGTCAGGAGCTGCGTGCACCCGCCCTGGCTGGAATCACGTAAGCTGGACCAGGTGGACTCCGCTGCTGCGCTAAGCTGGTCTGCTCTTCTGCATTCCTAGATACAGCATGGGAGCTACGTGGTAGCTTATTTCCCCCCCCCAAGAGCTGAGGTGATTCTAGCAAAAATCTTGCTGCTTCTGGAAAAGACAAAAAACTTTTTCTTGTCCTTGTTTGAATTCATCGGAAAAGCAGCACTAAACCAAACGGCCAGAGCGGAGCAAGCCGAGTGACAGCAGTAGATGGAGGTGGCAGAGATGACTTCTACTGCTTCCTGCTCCAGGGGAAGGGATCCAGTTAAGTCTCATGAGGAGGAAATTTAGAGACAATGAAAGAAAATGCTCCTCCAGCCCTAAACTGGGGCTGCAAGGGGCAAGTCCTTGGCAGGATGACGTAGGAGCGCCGCTGGCAGAAGGCCCAGGGATGGCACCAGTTGTAGCAGCCAAGCATCAGGGAAAGCCAACTGGATTTGGGAAGGGCACAGACCACCCCTGCCAGCACGCTCCGCCGGCTCGTGGTGCGGGTGCGTACACAGGGGTCCTGTTGGGGTTCCCCCCAACAGCACCCTCTTAGTGCTCCTGCTCCAGAACAGCTTCGGGTTACTGCTGACAGGTAGCGCTGATTTATATAGCAGAAATAAATGAGTCTGCTCTGCAATTTTACCTAATTTTGTCTCCCATTTCAATTTGCCATCTTTCAGCATAATGCCAGGTGGTTAATTATGTTTCCATCTTATTCCTCAGATAATGCCCCCCTTGTACTGCACATCGTAGCCGCTCAAAGGGTTTCATTTTACCTTTCATTTCACCTCCTAGCACAGCTCTAAATTTAGTCAGCTTGTAATTCTGGGGTATTTTATACATTATGCCTTTATTATTGTGAAGTAAAATGGAATCCTTGTCTTTTAATTCACTCTCTAATAATTTTCCACCAAGCCTTAATACAAAGGGTTTTTTTTTTCTTAAGACTAATTGAATGGGGTGTAATTATAATACCCAGGGAGATGATACTCCAAGTACCTTAACTGTGACAGTTTCCCCTGACTAATCGCCCCTTCGCGACTCGCAGATCTTGGCTGTGCAAGCTCCCCGACGGTTACTGCTGTGCCAGGACGGAGCTTGGGGGGATCCAGGCACGGTGCAGCTCCTGGGCTGGGGTCGCGAGGTTCCCGAGTCGCCGATGTGGCTGCGGGGGCTTCTCTGCTCTCCAGAGACCAGCAAAGGGGATGGGGTGTCCAAGGCAACCAGGCCACAGGGCTGGCACCGTCCCACAGAGGGACCAAAGACACGGGGCATCGCACAAAGTCCTCACCACAGGAGCAGCCAGCCAGCAGCCACAGCGCAGGGACGTTCCCATCTCCATCACCCTCCTCCTTGGCTTAACGCTCTGGCTACAGACGTTCTGCTGCTTGGCCAGAGGAGAGCGTTGAAAATCCAGAGAGCACGCAAGGGAGGAGTGCCAGGAGCCGTGCCAGGAGCATCCTTCCCAGAGAGACAGAGCCAGCACTGCTGCAGCGCTTTCCTCCAAAACACACGTACCCACTGGGAAGGAGCCGGGATTTTCCACATCTGCGCACTTCACCGTGACAGCGGAGCACAACAGGCGAGGTCAGCACTCACAGAGACACCAAGGGGCTATTTCCTCACTAAACCCTGCATTGCCCTACGCGGAAAATAAGCACCACGGGCGGCTGTTACGCAGACAATAAAGTGTTTTTGTATCAGCGCAGGTGTCAAGCTCAACACTTCTGCAGAGTGGCTCCTTCACAGACGAGCACACTCAGCCAGGCAGGGATGCTCCCAGCAACAGCCCAGCGTTTGCTATTAGGAATAACCCTCCACATCCCACAGCCAGGAACAGGGTGAGGGGACACACAGGCCACTCGGGGGGAGAGGGCAGGAGCAGGGGGACATGGCATGGCAGCAGCGGGGTGCAAAGGAGAAGCGCACAAGGCTCCAGCCAGTATCGGAGGGAAAGCAGGTCTTTAACCCGAGCTCAGCAGCCTCCAGCCCAGGGATTGTTTGGACTAACAGGGATGGGGTCTGGGGAGGGGGCACAGATATTTGGGCATGCCCAGGTGCTACTTTTTTGTGGTTAAGCTGCAACCACCTGAACTGAGGATATGCAGCAGGGATCTGCTCCCAGCACCACCACACGTGCCAGTGCCGGTACCCCTGCACAGCCCCAGACTGCTCACCTGCCCGTGCCCCAGGGATAGGGGTGCTGGCACCCACACTTCACACCAGGGGCTAGCAGAGAGCTCTGTAGCCTTGACAAGCCCTTGCTGCCACTTTCCAGATGTGCTCTGGGATCACCCATTCCCAGCGTCTCTCTGGTTAAACCTCCCTGGCCAGAATTCACCCAGTACAGGCTTGAGAGCAGGAACTGCAGCAAGGAGGAACGCCAAGGAATAACATCGCCAGAGACCTGGGAGCAGATGGAGGGGTGGGAAACCCTCCCCATGCTGGTGTAGATGGTGAAGCCAGCATCTGGCCTGAGGAGCAGGAGCAGTTAAAGCTCCCAGCTGATTTGCAGGTGTAGGGGCAGAGTGAGAGCAGACAGAAGCCCTCACACACCCCAGGGAGGCAGAGGGCAGCAGCCAAGCTGGGGCTGGGGCCATGGAGAACCCCAACAGACACACAGGAAAGCAGCACATCCCACATCCAAGGCACCAAGATACCTCCACTGCCCAGGACACCAGAGAAGGGCATTGTAGAGCCTCCCAGTAGCCCAGCACAAGCCAGAACTGGGAGAACAGAGAGACAAGAAGGTTGCTAAGAAAGCACAAAGCAAGAGTAGCTTCTCAGAGCCCCATTACTCCACCCCAGACCCAAGAGCAGAAGAACTAGCAGCTGAAGAAACTGCTCCCCCACAGACCTGGCAGGAGAGAGAAGGCTCAGCCTGGCCTCAGAGAGATATGAGGGAGAGCAAGTTAAAAGCAGTACCTCCTCCTCCTCCTGCAGCAGCATCCCACTCGCCCCTGCATCCTTAATTTAAGCTCTCCTGAGGCCAGATTGCCTATTGACCCCAGCTGCCTTTGCACTTCAGCCTTTAACCCATTCCCAGGTTCTGCCCCTTGCCCCCAGCCCCAAGGTCCATGGCTCCTCTGCCCCTCATTCCTTTCCTCAAGCTGGGGAAAGCAGCAGCTTCTGCTGACGGAGCTGTTGGGCCTGGAGGTACCAGTCCAGGTTCAGCTGAGTGAGGAGGCAGGGGGGAAATGCCGGCTTATTCATCCCAGGCTCCCATACCAGCCTCTGTCCTCTCCAGCCAGCATCCTAGAGCCGTGGGGTAAATTATCCGCACTGGGAACAGCACTCAGGAGATGAGCTGGATTGCCCTGGGCCAGGGCATAAGTTGTCCCATCCTGTCCCCTGCCCTTCCCCTCTCTCCTCACCAACACTGCCCCATGCTTGGGGGATGAGTCCTGCGGTTCTCCTCTGCAGGACAGATCCTCTGTTTTTCAACACTGGGAAATCTCTTGCCAATTATTCTGAATTTGTTGCTTTTTTTCTCCCTCCATATGCCATTTTTAACCAGTAAGATGTCCCACCAGATAGGGCTCTGCAGCAGGAGAGGTACAGAAAGCTGACGGTGGTTTTTTTTTCTGTATCTTTTGTCCATCTCAGTCTTTTCTCCCCAGGGAAGGAGGCTCCTGCCGTGCATTCCTTCTCCTGGTAACTTCTGCCCCAGGCTAGTCTCGCTCCCTTGGTGGAGGAGAGCTATCTCAGGGGTATTTTCGGTCATCCAGCCGTGCCAAGTCCAGGACAGACAGCCTCTGCACAGCTGGGACTGTCCCACCGGAAGCTCAGTGATGTCCCCCCATGGGACAGCTTGATGGCCCTGGGGGCATGGGCAGCCATGGGTTCCTCTTCTGTTGGGCTTTTCCCTCTGCTGCTCCTCAAACCATCCCAGCAGTGCAACAGGGAATAACAAAAACTGTATCCGAATGCGGAAGCCCTTTGCTGGGTAACCCAGCGGCTGAGCCTCGCAGGGCCCACGGCAGGACATCGCTGTGCCCGTGCTGGCCGCGCATCAGCAGCCGTGGCCCCCTGGCACAGCTACCTGCCCACCGGAGCAGGTTGTTGTCAGTCAGATCTCAGCATATGGAAACAGAGGGACATGGGCAGGCTCATCAATGCAGCAGCATCAGTGAAATTGAGACAGAAACCAGCCTGTTGAGCATCGCCCAAACCCTTCCTCTGCAGTTCGGCTAAAAGCAGGAGTGCGCCTTTCAATGCAATGTGCCATTAGAGAGTGGAAGTTACTGCCGAAGATTTTACTGAGCCAGAGGATTAGGCAGTTGCATGAGTAATGACAGTGGCTGCCACTGCACGAGCTGTTGGGATTAGGGGCCAGCCCCCCTGCCTCTGCCTCGGATCCAGTCGGTAGGAGGAAGAGTGCTCCCAAAGCCTCCCGGTGCTGCAGAATGAGCAGATCCTTTGCAGAGATTAAAATGAATTTATTATTTCACAGTCTGGTATTTACATCGCATCTGGAGCAGATAATTACGTACTCCGTTACAAAACCATCTAAATAGGGAGTCCTGCCAGCGGCAGCCGGAGCACAGAGGCAGTGGCTGCGCTCACCCAGGATCCCTGGGCACGCGCTGTGCTGCCAGCCCCCGCACCAGCTCCAGCCCCGAGCCAGCACATCCCTGTGTGGGTCATGGAGCGGGGCTGGGGGGGCACTGACCCCGCTCCCCACCACAATGCTCTTGCTCAGACCATGTGCCACCGGCCTGGCCAGTGCAGCAGCCCTGGGGTCGCCAGCCCTGCTGACATCAGGAGCACGGGGCTCCCATCCTCTCCGCCTCCAGCTGCCATGTCCTGGAGAAGGTCACGAGCCCATGGCCAGGAGATGGTACATTTTTCTTTATTTTTAATTAATGCGATAAAGCCTGGCTCGGTGTGGGGCTCTGGCTGGGCCTCTGCTCAGTGTCAGGTTTGCCAGACCCGAGGGCTTCCCCGCACGTTATTCTGAAATCCGACTGCAAACACGAGCAGTAACTCAGTGCCTGGGACTTGCACGGTGCAGAACAGATATTAAACTCACAGCTTGATTAATGCAATTACCAGGGAAGGAGAAACCAGCAGCATGCTCCATGGAGATGTTTCACCATCCCTGGGGGCTGTGGGATGTCTGACAGCCCCCGGTCACGCTGCTGCACCCACCACACATGGTCACAGCAGCCAGGTCACGGGGCAGGGAAAGCACAATGCTCTGGGGGTCGGAACAGCCTTCCAGGTGACACGAGGTCAGGCCCAGAGCTCAGCACTGGCTCCTGGGAATCCACTGGTCCAGGAGCTGTGAGCCAGACTCGGGAGGGTTTCACAGAACCACTGACTTCCCAGTCCCTGATGGCAATCCTGGGAGATGGGGAAAGGTGACTCACAGCAACGATTTCAGCTATTTCAGAATAAAGCCCATTTTGGGTCTGTCTGCACTGTCAACAGCTCTTACATGACTGGAGCATTTCCTTGAAGAGGATGGGAAAATGAGCCCATTTCGTGGTTGGTGAGTGTGTCCCCGGGGCAGGAGGGGACCGTGGAGCGACAGGAGTCTCGCAGCTCTGCTGGGGTCCCATACTGGCAGCCTCCGGGGTGGCCGGGGCTCAGCTGATGCTCTGCTCTGGTACCCGGCTTGGTCCTGCTAGCAGGTGCAGGACGGCAGCCCCGCAGCATCCCGCCTCCACAGGCACTGCACGCCGGACCACATCCTGCTGCTCCCGGCTCTGCGGAGCCGCGAGGACCAGTGCCC